>NW_021293998.1:0-1044 GCF_002162155.2 Triticum dicoccoides | reverse complement strand
CAACTAGCATCAATGAAGGATACTAAGTAGCTCTGGACAGCAAGATATAAGTGAAGATCACAACGGCAGTGAAGATAATGATGAAAAACAACTGCCAAGCAGGATATACAACAACTCTCTCTCCAACTTTCCTCTTGAAAAGTTTGAGACAATTTTCTGATAAATTCTTTCAAAGAATGCTACTAACTCAAGCTTTCCAATGCAAAAAGAATCACTCAATTCCGAGTTGATATGAGGAGTCAAAGAATTCTAAAACTGGCCTGAAAAATTGAAACAAGTTGTGTTCACGAACTTCGGAGGGCAAAAAGACCTATTTAGAAGCCGATTTTGAGGTGTCAAATATTGAACTAGCTTCTGCAACTATTTAGATGCGGCTCGTCGCTATCTTCAATTTGAGTACTCACGGAGCCAAAACTGACTTCGTATGAGGAAGATACACCTGTTTTACTGAACAGTGCGCAAAATAGATTCCAATCCGAATTCAGGTACGAGATTGATTCTAGATAGAGCCAATTTTTTTTCTCTCTTTTTTTTCTCACGCCTTTTTTTCTTTTTCTTCTCCCTCTTTTTCTTTTTTTTTCTTTCTTTTTTTCTCTCTTTTTTTTTCTTTATCTTCTTTTTCTCCCTCTTTCCAAGATAAACTAGATAAGATGCAGATTCGATCAAGTGAAGATGTGAACGATCTCAACTATTATTATGACAATGAATGGTGGGTAGCACGTGGTGGAAATTGATGGATGGGTGGTGGACAGCGGAAGAGATAATGATGCAGCGGTGGCGTGACTAATGTGAACAGAACTCGAAACTCTAAACGAACTAGACACTAAGACCAGCAACTCGACACGATGATGCAACCGATAATTCAACTATGCAAGCAATGAAAAGAAAATTGCAAAGGCTCAGACTGGCTTGGACCAAGGATGAATAGATCTAACTCTTTTTTGTGGCTTTTTCTTGGACAATAGGTAAGAAAATAAATCTAATCTAGGAAAACTAGAAATTCTCACCGAGCAACCTAAAAACTGATACCACTTGATAGAGGCG
>NW_021293997.1:0-1057 GCF_002162155.2 Triticum dicoccoides | reverse complement strand
TAGTGCGTGTGTTTACCTTGGCACCGCGTGCCATGAAGCAGTAGGTAGGAGTGGAGTCGTTCTTGTCATTTGCATCGGTGTCGGTGATGAAGTCATTGTCTTCAGTGTTGAAGATGGACTTGGCGACGTATGCTGTAGCCAGACTCGCAATGCCAGAATCAGACTCCTCCTCAGACTCCACCTCTGCCTCCTCAGAAGCGGACTCCTCCTCTGAATCCATTTCCTTGCCAAAAAATGCACGTGTCTTGCCAGATAAGCTCTTCTTATGTGATGAAGACTTTGAGGAAGACTTGGAAGAAGACTTTGAGTATTTCTTCTTCTTCTTGTCGTCAGAATCATATTCCTTGCTTTTCTTCTTCCTTCTGTTCTCATTGTCCCACTGTGGACACTCAGAGATGAAGTGTCCAGTTTTCTTGCACTTGTGGCATGTTTTCTTCTTGTAGTCATGAGCAGAAGCTTCATCATTCCTTGAGCTTGATCGTGAAGATTTTCTGAAGCCTTTCTTCTTGGTGAATTTTTGGAACTTCTTCACTAGCATTGCAAGTTCTCTTCCAATGTCTTCAGGATCATCAGAACTGCTGTCAGATTCTTCTTTAGATGAGGAAACAGCTTTTGCCTTCAAGGCACGAGTTCGCCTATAGTTTGGACCGTAGATATCTCTTTTCTCAGAAAGCTGAAACTCATGTGTGTTGAGCCTCTCAAGTATGTCAGACGGATCTAGTGTCTTGAAATCAGGACGTTCTTGAATCATCAGGGCTAGGATGTCAAACAAACTATCAAATGATCTCAGCAGCGTCTTGACGATTTCATGTTTGGTGATCTCAGTGGCGCCGAGGGCTTGAAGCTCATTTGTGATGTCAGTGAGCCGGTCAAATGTGTGCTGGACATTCTCATTGTCATTTCGCTTGAAGCGGTTGAAGAGGTTGCGAAGAACACTAATTCTTTGATCTCTCTGGGTTGAGATGCCTTCATTGACCTTGGAGAGCCAGTCCCAGACCAGCTTGGATGTCTTCAAGGCACTCACACGGCCATACTGTCCTTTTGTCAGATGACCACA
>NW_021293996.1:0-949 GCF_002162155.2 Triticum dicoccoides | reverse complement strand
AGCCTGACCACGAAGGTCTATTCCTGCAAGCAATCGAAGAACGAGCAAGAATATGATAAAGCAATCTGAATATTGCAAATATATATGAAGTATTGATAATGGTGGGGATCCGGAAGCGGTCTTGGTCTGGTCGTTGGACACAAACGAAGTACACGAAGTTGCAATGGCTAACTTTTAACTAAACAAATCCCAAGGAAAAGCTACTAGATGGATCTACTTATATAGGAGCAAGGGGTGGCGGCCAAGGAGGTGGGAGGACGTCCCAAGGCAGCCTAAAACTAAATCTAGGTCGTACAAGGCCAATGGGCCCAAGTGGAGGTGATGTAACACCTTTGGACTTGTAGTTTGACTCGGATTCTGCTGCAGCATCAGATTGTTTCGTCCACAACTCAACGCTCCGGACGAATTTGAAGGTGATTCCAATTGGGTTGGAAAGTGCACGAAATCTAGTTTCCAACAAAAAAAGAATCTTTTTCTTTTTTTTCTTTCCTTTTTTTCTCTCTTTTTTTTTCTTTATCTTCTTTTTCTCCCTCTTTCCAAGATAAACTAGATAAGATGCAGATTCGATCAAGTGAAGATGTGAACGATCTCAACTATTATTATGACAATGAATGGTGGGTAGCACGTGGTGGAAATTGATGGATGGGTGGTGGACAGCGGAAGAGATAATGATGCAGCGGTGGCGTGACTAATGTGAACAGAACTCGAAACTCTAAACGAACTAGACACTAAGACCAGCAACTCGACACGATGATGCAACCGATAATTCAACTATGCAAGCAATGAAAAGAAAATTGCAAAGGCTCAGACTGGCTTGGACCAAGGATGAATAGATCTAACTCTTTTTTGTGGCTTTTTCTTGGACAATAGGTAAGAAAATAAATCTAATCTAGGAAAACTAGAAATTCTCACCGAGCAACCTAAAAACTGATACCACTTGATAGAGGCG
>NW_021293995.1:0-1001 GCF_002162155.2 Triticum dicoccoides | reverse complement strand
AAAATGTAAATTATAGCAACATGAGTACAAAGGTACTCAGCAAGACTTACATCAGAACCTACATACATGCATATTATCAAGAAGGGTTGGTGGAGTTATTGCAGCAAGCCAGCTTTGACTCTTGGCTAGGCTAACCTACGAGACTCCAACTTGAAATGGTTTTGCGCACACGAGTCCATTACTCACCACTTCAATACACTACCGAGGATCCACCTCCGTCTCCCTACGGAAGAGCCATCCTCGACACTCACACTTATCTTGAGGCTTTTAGCAGTTTCCATTTACTTGTCTATGAACTGTATAGGCAACCAAGTAGTCCTTTACCGCGGACGCGGCTATTCGAATAGATCATGATAACCCTGCAGGGGTGTACTTCTTCATACACGCTCTCACCTCTTACCGTCGTTTACACGACATGTACTCGGCAACCTTCAAGCGGAAGCCCAACGTGGGTGTCGGCCACAACCTACCTAATCACCTCAGCCTCCAGTCCAGGTTTATCGCCTATCCAGGTTCCATCCGCAGGGAGTCCGGCCGAGGTTTCCCATACGGCCCCGAACGATGTGAGCAGGGTTCCCGAGATACCTAACGGGTATTCGGTACACCCGGCCACGTACCTACCGCATCACAGCCCACCCCTACGGTCAGCGCTGTCCACGGCCTCCAGTAGGCTACAAACACCAGAAACTACTTGCAACTCCTGGACGGAGAACTAGGGTGAATAAGAAGCCGAGAGGGTCCATTGGTTTCGGGCCCAATGCATGGTAGTAGCTGATTCTTAAATCACACATACAGATCTCAGTGCTTAAGGTCGGCTTCAATGAAACAACCCACCATGTACTCCTACATGGCCTCTCATCGATACCTTTACCAAATCGTGTTCACCACACCACTCTCATTACCGACATAATCATTTAACTCTAGCCCATCACCCAGATGAACCAGACCTGACACGACTCTAAGCATAGCAGGCATAGCAAGGTAGGAACAACACATACATA
>NW_021293994.1:0-2702 GCF_002162155.2 Triticum dicoccoides | reverse complement strand
TCTTGTCTGAGTGATCTGAAGACTTATTACACTTGAGGACTGTGCATCCTCCAGACGGTTAGGCGTCGCGTTCTGAGCATCCAAGAGACATTGTGGATTGCCAGTGAACGAAGTCTGTGAAGGTTTGGGAGTCTACCTTGAAGACTTACCTGAGTGATTGGGCGAGGACTATGTGACCTTAGCTCAAGGAGAATACGGTGAGGACTTGGTGTCCTGAGCTGCGTGTTCAGGACTGGGTGTCCGGGACTGTGTGTCCTAAGGTTTAAATACCTAGCCGCTCCAACCAGACGTACAGTTGTCACAGCAACTGGAACTGGTCCAACACATCATTGTCTTCAACGAGTCACTGGTTTCATCTTCACTTCCTTTTACTTACTGTTACTCATTGTGAAGCCATTACATGCCTGCTATATCCTTTGTCTTCACAACATAACTGTATGATTTGTTTGGCTTCATAACTTCTTCCTACCTGATCCTTATTACACTGCAGCTACTTGTCATTGTTCTTTCACTCTATTGAATACTTGACCATGGCTTGTCTAGTGTAATCTAACTTCCGTTGCATAGTAATAGGCATATCTCAGCTGTTTGTCTTCATAACTTCCATGTTTTGAAGACTTTCATAAAAATCGCCTATTCACCCCCCTCTAGTCGATATAACACACTTTCAATTGGTATCAGAGCAAGGTGCTCCCTTGTTCTGTGTGATTCGGTTTAACCACCTGGAGTTTTAGCTATGTCGACTGCAGGGATAATTAAAGTCTCCACTGCGTGCCCCATCTTCGATGGAACTGAATATCCCTACTGGAAGAATAAGATGTGTATGCATGTTGAATCCATTCACGTCGACCTATGGTATGTCGTCGAGAACGGCGTTCCCAAGGCTAGAGAAGGTGTCACTGCTGCTGATGTCAAGAAATTTGTTCAACTGGACTCTACTGCCAAGAACATCATCTGTGGTCATCTGACCAAAGGACAATATGGCCGTGTGAGTGCTTTGAAGACATCCAAGCTGGTCTGGGACTGGCTCTCCAAGGTCAATGAAGGCATCTCAACCCAGAGAGATCAAAGAATCAGTGTCCTTCGCAATCTCTTCAACCGCTTCAAGCGAAATGACAATCAGAATGTCCAGCACACATTTGACAGACTCACTGACATCACAAATGAGCTTCAAGCCCTCGACGCTACTGAGATCACCAAACATGAAGTCGTCAAGACGCTGCTGAGATCACTTGATAGTTCGTTTGACATCCTAGCCCTGATGATTCAAGAACGTCCTGATTTCAAGACACTCGATCCATCTGACATACTTGAGAGGCTCAACACACATGAGTTTCAGCTTTCTGAGAAAAGAGATATCTACGGTCCAAACTATGGGCAAACTCGTGCTTTGAAGGCAAAAGCTGTTTCCTCATCTGAAGAAGAATCTGACAGCAGTTCTGATGATCCTGAAGACATTGGAAGGGAACTTGCAATGCTAGTGAAGAAGTTCCAAAAATTCACCAAGAAGAAAGGCTTCAGAAAGTCTTCAGTATCAAGCTCAAAGAATAATGAAGCTTCTGCTCATGACTACAAGAAGAAAACATACCACAAGTGCAAGAAAACTGGACACTTCATCTCTAAGTGTCCACAGTGGGACAATGAGAACAGAAAGAAGAAGAAGAGCAAGGAATATGACTCTGATGACAAGAATAAGAAGAAATACACAAAGTCTTCTTCCAAGTCTTCCTCAAAGTCTTCATCACACAAGAAGAGCTCATCTGGGAAGGCACGTGCATTTGTTGGCAAGGAAATGGATTCAAAGGAGGAGTCCGCTTCTGAGGAGGCAGAGGTGGAGTCTGAGGAGGAGTCTGATTCTGGCATTGCAAGTCTGGCTATAGCATACGTCGCCAAGTCCATCTTAGACACTGAAGACAATGACCTCATCACCAACACCGATGCAAATGAAAAGGACTACTCCACTCCTACCTACTGCTTCATGGCACGCGGTGCCAAGGTAAACAAACGCACTACTCACTATCAAACATCTAGTGACGATGACTCTGATTGTGATTCAAAACCCAGTTACAAAACACTTGCTAAAATTGCAACTGAACAACAGAAAGCCATGGAACATATTCAAAAACTGTTAGACAGAAGCGATGATCTGTTGGGTGCTGAAATGACCCGATCTGAATCCTTAATTGAAGAAATAAAAAATCTTCACGTTAAGTATCAGGAACTTGAAGATCGTCATGATACTCTCTCAACAACTCATGAAAAGCTTTCCTATGATTATCTTCAAAGGAAACAAGAACTTGAGAAATTGAGAGCGGCTCATGAAGATCTTCAAAAGGAAAACGAGTCACTTCGCGCCGAACAGATCAGTTCCGCTCAGGAAGGATTTGAACCACCATGTCTTAAATGCATTGAGCATAATAATGCTACTTCTGTTGCTGAATGTTCCACTGCTACTGCTGTTGCAATATCTTCAACTGTTGATGTGGTAACTAACCCCTCTGCAGCTACTTGTCATTGTGCTTTCACTCTATTGAATACTTGACCATGGCTTGTCTAGTGTAATCTAACTTCTGCTGCATAGTAATAGGCATATCTCAGCTGTTTGTCTTCATAACTTCCATGTTTTGAAGACTTTCATAAAAATCGCCTATTCACCCCCCCTCTAGTCGATATAATGCACTTTCACCCACCAGTCAGGTTTG
>NW_021293993.1:0-1024 GCF_002162155.2 Triticum dicoccoides | reverse complement strand
CCATCCTAGTACTACTCTCGCCCAAGCACGCTTAACTTCGGAGTTCTGATGGGATCCGGTGCTTTAGTGCTGGTATGATCGCATCCGACATGTTACCCCCATCTTCGTCCCTTATCCTTGCCCCTCCCAGCTCCACTACAAAGACGATTGTACATTGCTTTGGCCGCTCCCTCTCAACTACGGAGACGAGTTTAACGCGGTTTCCACCCCTCCCTCTCAACCGCACCAGTGCACGCTTGCCGCGCCACAACGCCGACGCTGGACCCGTGAATCGTGAGCACCCAGCTATGACTTACCGCACTCGTGCAAAATAATAAAACACGGTAAATATATTACTTACACGTGCGTTTTGTTTTGCAAGCGGCGCAAAAAAATTTAAAAAGGGAATGCAACACGAGGACTTCCCAGGAGGTCACCCATCCTAGTACTACTCTCGCCCAAGCACGCTTAACTTCGGAGTTCTGATGGGATCCGGTGCTTTAGTGCTGGTATGATCACATCCGACATGTTACCCCGGTCTTCGTCCCTTATCCTTGCCCCTCCCAGCTCCACTACAAAGACGATTGTACATTGCTTTGGCCGCTCCCTCTCAACTACGAAGACGAGTTTAACGCGGTTTCCACCCCTCCCTCTCAACCGCACCAGTGCACGCTTGCCGCGCCACAACGCCGACGCTGGACCCGTGAATCGTGAGCACCCAGCTATGACTTACCGCACTCGTGCAAAATAATAAAACACGGTAAATATATTACTTACACGTGCGTTTTGTTTTGCAAGCGGCGCGAAAAAAATTAAAAAGGGAATGCAACACGAGGACTTCCCAAGAGGTCACCCATCCTAGTACTACTCTCGCCCAAGCACGCTTAACTTCGAAGTTCTGATGGGATCCGGTGCTTTAGTGCTGGTATGATCGCATCCGACATGTTACCCCGGTCTTCGTCCCTTATCCTTGCCCCTCCCAGCTCCACTACAAAGACGATTGTACATTGCTTTGGCCGCTCCCTCTCAACTACGGAGACGAGTT
>NW_021293992.1:0-1095 GCF_002162155.2 Triticum dicoccoides | reverse complement strand
AATGGAAGAGCGGGTCATTTGTAGTATCATAATATTATACCGTTTTGTAGAATGTGAAACCAGAAAAGTTAAACTTAAATATACCATGTCCACAAATTAACATTGAAATTTAACAAATGAATAAATAAGGTAGTCAAAGATACTAATCTATAATACTAAGCATTGGGGAGTTATGATCCTATAATGATCTCCGTTTTGACCTGCCTTAGGTTTCATATAAATGTAAATGGGAATTGCGAAATTTTGTAGCTTCAACATTCTTACGAGCAATCATTGTGATTGTGGTGTGCTCATGAATGCTGTTGGTGGGTGAAGTGTTGACATGCATGGTTATGTGATTGGTTTCTGATGCTGATACGTAGAATCCGATGAACAAAATCGCCGGCGGCGGAAATGGGGACGGGTCGGTGCGGCGCCGAGAGATGCCGCAGATCCCGACGGCAGGAACAAAAGGGAGGCGGAGGAAGCGGGGCAACACGACGGAGAGCGCGGACGAGCCACCACCAAAACACTAGATCGAGCAGCGAGGCGGAGCTCCAAATCGCCATGGCTATCTCTCTCTCGCTCGACTCTATTCGGGGTTGCGTGTTTTAAGTCACAAAGGGGCTGGGAGGAGGAGGGTGACATGGGTTGCGATGGAAAAAATAACGGGTCAACCACACGGGCCCAATAAGAGAAACGACACAAAATAACGGGTCACACACGAATCTCAGCACACAGATCGCACGCCACAGAAAACGGATGAAAGCGAATTGTTTTCATCCGGATGTAAATTAGCAGATCCGTTATTCTATAGTCAGCTCAATAGTCTTTTTCAGGAAAGGCCTAAATTATTTTTAAATCGAAAGGCCCACAATCTTAACGTGACGTGGTAGAAGACGTTTTGACTCCTACGTATAGAGATCCATATTCTTTAAAGCTGAACCGTTTTTGTTGCTAGTTAAATCTCATTACAATCTGGTCCGTTCTTTTTCTATCGTTTTAATAACATAATAGAAGATTCATGGAAATGGTATATTTTATTTTTACCTGCCTAGTAAGATATAATATCTAGGATTTGTGCCAACTAGGCGTCGGTAAATCGTGGCATCTCAT
>NW_021293991.1:2578-3628 GCF_002162155.2 Triticum dicoccoides | reverse complement strand
CGGCACGCGTCTCCGGTGCGTTGGCCCCCCTCACGGAAGGCGCCGCTGGCGGCACCTGGAGGGGGGAAACTGTCGCGTCGGGTCTACACAGAGTGGATTTAGCTGTGGGTTTGGCCCGGATGTTGCTGCCCGGTGTCCCTCTGGGCCAACCTGACACAACCGGATGGAGAGGTCCACTGGTCGAAGCCCGTCCGTGGGAAGTCAAAGGGCTAGATGTCGTGGTCAATCGCTCCAGGGTTAGGCGGGACGGGGGCCATGGGGGTAGCAATGCCACCGGAGCATCATACCGAACCCTCATACATGCGGGGTGGTGTTGTGGCATGTCACATCCCTAGCTTCTGGTAATGCTCTAGGCTAGCTTCATGTGTGCATCATCTCTATATTCCGAAAGTTGAAATGAGGAAATTGAAAGCCTCGGAAATCATTTTAATAAAGGGGCAAGAAACCCTAAAATTGCAATCAGTAAATCCAAAATGCCCTAGAAATAGCTCTGACAATTTTGGCAAGAGTTATAAATCAAACCTAAATTTTGGGACATTTCTAAGGAATTATTTGGGTTCTGATTTTAAATCAATATTTTATTTGAATTTGGAGTTATATTCATAATATATAATGAATATATTTTCAAATGCCCTGAGATATTTTATGTTTATGAGTAGACCTTAAGTGACATAAAATTATCCAGGGGAGTTTTGGCACTGTTTTCAAATTTGTTTGAATTTGAATTCAGTGGAAATTAAATAGAAAACAGAATTAAATAGAAATAAAAGCAGAGAGGAGAGAAAACTTACCTGGAGCTCACCTCTTAGCCCACCTGGCCCAGCTCCTCCAGCGGCCCAGCCCACCGCCGCTTCTCCCCCTGTCGTCTTCCTCCCCCTCGCCCCGAAGCTGCTCGGTGGCGCGCGCGGCCACGCGCCCCGGCCACCTCCTCCCTCCCAGCCTGCCTGGCTCCTCCTCGACGCCCCGGTGACGCCACGCGCCTCCCCGACCCCCTCTCACTTCTCCCTCGCTCTCTGGACCTCCCTCCCCCTCGCTCCTCTGCTTCCCCCC
>NW_021293991.1:0-2265 GCF_002162155.2 Triticum dicoccoides | reverse complement strand
AAGCCCTGCAACGTCGCCGCCATCGTCGTCTTCTATCTTTGGCTGCCCGGATCTCCGGCGACCCTGTGCTGCCTCCGACGCTCCCCCGGCCTCGTCTCCGCCTCGAATGGATCCGCTGTGAGCCCCTCCTGCTTCTCCTGTGCTCGCCCCCTCCGTTCTCGCCCCCTAGCCCCATCTCCCACCGCGGCCGAGAGTTTCTCGCCGCCGGCCATGGCGTGGCCGTGGCCACAGCCACCGCAGCTCGCTCCCGAGCCCACCGTCATGCTCAGCGCAGCACCAGGAGCTCGTAGCCACCACCCGCTCCTCCTCTAGTGCACCGTAGCCCCTTCTCCCCTCCCCGCCGAACTCCGGCCGCCGCAAAAGCTGCCGCCGTCGTCGATTTAGACCACTCCGTCGCGAGTTGTTGCCTCCGTTGGATGCGCAAGACTCCTAGCTTTCCGTAGCCGCAAACCGCGTCCAAAACCACCGCCTGAAGCTCAAATCCGAGCCGCGCCACCGTCTCGGGCCTCGCCGGCGTCGAGTCGCCGGCGTGATTGACCCCGCTGACTCAGTTGACCACGGGTGGGCCTAGTTTGACCCCTTGGGTCAATGACAGGTGGGGCCTAGCCCTGCTAGTTAATTAGGATTAGTACTAATTAAATTTAGTTAAACTAAGTACACTGACATATGGGTCCCACAGGTCAGATTTGACCTGGACAACGCCCGTTGACTTGCTGACGTCACCGTGAAGTCATGCTGACGCAGTAATAGGTTTTCTAGATTTAAATTAATTCAAGAAATTCAGAAAATGCCCTAAACTTCAATAAATCATAGAAATTCAACCGTAACTCCAATGGAAATAAGTTATATATGAAAAATGATCAGAAAAATATGAAGAATCTGTTTCGGCCATGATCATGTATGTTTGAACAAGTTAACCTCACTGAATATGACAAATGATGATTAGGGCAAATTATGAAATAACATTTGGAGTTGGAATTTGTTCTTGTTCGAGTTCCACTTCAATTAACTTGGCTAGATATTGCATTAGGTGAATTCAGTACCTTAACATGACATGTCATTCATGTGAATGTGCATTGCATTAATTGTGTTCTTCCTTGTTTGCCGGTGTTTGTTCCCTCTCAGTAGACGACATACCGACGATGAATTCGATGACACTGATGAAGAACTATATTATCTTCAGAAGTGACAGGCAAGCAAAACCCCCTTGTTCATTCCGATACAATCCTACTCTCTCGCTCCTGCTCTCTTTTAATGCATTAGGGCAACAAAGATTCATCTGTTACTTGCTGCGGTAGCTGAACCCCTTTTTCCTCTGCATGACCTGTCATTCCACAGTAAATAGATGAAACCCACTAGCATGAGTAGGAGTTGTTTGAGCCCTGATGTGCCTACTCATTTATGTTTGTTTGTCATGCCTGCTACTGCTTAGAGTTGAGTCGGGTCTGATTCATCGGGGATGAATCAGAGGCGTGTGAACCTGTCCTACTGTGTGTGAGCTAAGTGTGTGAATACGATTTGGTAAAGGTAGCGGTGAGAGGCCATGTAGGAGTACATGGTGGGTTGTATCATTGCAGCCGTCCTCAGGAACTGAGTTCTGTGTTTGTGATCCATGATTCAGCTACTACCACGCATTGGGCCCGAAACCAATGGACCCTCTCGGCTTCTTGATCACCCTTGTCCTCTGTCCAGGAGTTGCAAGTAGTTTCTGGTGTTTGTAGTATGCTAGAGGCCGTGGGCAGCGCTGACCGGAGGGGTGGGCTGTGATGCGGTAGGCACGTGGCACGGTGTATCGGGCGCCCGTTTGGTGTCTCGGGAACCCTGTTCACATCGTTTGGGGCTGTGAGCGAAACTCCGGCCGGATCTCCTCATGGATGGAACCCGAATAGGCGATAAACCTGGACTAGAGACTCAAGTGTTTAGGCAGGCCGTGGCCGACACCCACGTTGGGCTTCCGCTTGAAGGTTGCCGAGTACATGTCGTGTAAACGGCGGTAAGTGGTGAGAGCGTGTGTGAAGAAGTACACCCCTGCAGGGTTAATATGATCTATTCGAATAGCCGTGTCCGCGGAAAAGGACTTCTGGGTTGCTTATATCAGTTCATAGACAAGTGAAAGTGGATACTCTAAAATATGCAAGATAAGCGTGAGTGCTATGGATGGCGTTCTCGTAGGGAGACGGGAGCGGTTCCATAGTGGTGTATTGGTTGGTGAATATGTGGACTCGTGTGCGCCACCTCAAAAGAGTTACTTGCAGTCGTAGTTCA
>NW_021293990.1:0-468 GCF_002162155.2 Triticum dicoccoides | reverse complement strand
GGAGGTCTAGTGCTAATGGAACCGTCGTCAAGAATCAAGGGGGTATGATCAGACCCGACAATGCATTTGGCGTTAAGAGAAGTCCTAGGGAACAAGGAATCCCTCCTGGGACACAGGAAGACTCTATCAAGCACGGATCTAATAGGGTTAGCCTGATGGTTAGACCAAGTAAAGCGGGCTCCCCCCCCCCCCCCGAGGAAGCTCACGGATGGCGTTAGCACTAATGAAGTCGTTAAAGGCATTAGCTAAAGGCCAAGAGAAATTATCATTATTCTTGTCATAAGGGCACCGTAGAAGATTAAAGTCTCCCCCGATAACCATCGGTAAATTACAAGAGTCAATATTTATCGAGAGTTCATTAAGGAATAGGGTCGACAAAGAGTGATCCGCAGGCCCATAGACAACGATAAACTCATAGAGGGTATTCATAGTTTTATGAGATAGAACAACACTGGCCCAAAAAAACCC
>NW_021293989.1:0-1079 GCF_002162155.2 Triticum dicoccoides | reverse complement strand
CCGTTTTTCATCTCTAGTATACAAGATGCCTTGGGCTCGATGCTTTGCCCTTTCTCCAGATGCACATCGAAGTTCCATAGCGTTGAGGCCACGACAATCATCATCTGCATAACCGCGATTTCCTTACCGAGGCACATCCTTGGCCCCGAGTTAAAGGCCAGGAACTTGTGAGGTGGTACATACCTTAGACCATTGCCATCCTTCAAGAGCCACCTATCTGGGTTATAGTCAAGGCAGTCCTTACCCCATATGCCCTCCATTCTCCCCATGGAATGAAGAGAAATAAAGATGGCGTCGCCGGCATGCACCTCATGGCCACTCGGCATTGTATCATCAGCGACCACCGTCTTGAGCTCAGTAGGCGCCGGCGGGTACAACCTAAGAGTCTCATACAAGGCAGCCCTAAGATAGGATAAAGATCTGGTCTCATCCGGCTCAAATATCACCATAGTTCCAACACCAGCTACTACTTTATGTGAAGGAACCGGTGAGAGTTCGTTGCGGATGATTGAAACGATGTTAGGGTTCTGGGCGAGGTTGTAGAAGATCCATGTCAAGGCTATTCCAACTGTGTCCCTCGCAACGAGCATGTAGCCAATGGTGATAGCACAAAACAAGTCATCATTAGCGTAGCATGGGTCATCGAGGAAGAAAGATACAATATCCACACCTTCTTCTTCCTCATCATTATTAACTTGCCACGTCTTGATATTCCTCCTCTCCATCATCTCCTTGATGAACCTTCGTAGCAGTGTGTGCTCCACATTGAGCTTTTTCTCAGGACCGATGTTTAACCACCTCATCAGTTTCCAGCAATAAGATGGCATCATGTGCCGAAAGCATACCACCTCCATGACTATGTCCAAGGCAACCGCGACAACCATGGGTGGCATTTCCGATGATAGGAGGCCAGGATCAACACCGAAGAGAGGCATAGCAGCCAGGTCAAACATAAACCTGGACATCATATGTTGCATGTCGAATGGAATGTTTGTGTTTGACATGTGGGTAAACAACGGGAGGAGGTCATTCTCCACCTTCCGGCAGCAGCAAGCCACCATACTGGCAACTAGTCGTGG
>NW_021293988.1:0-1604 GCF_002162155.2 Triticum dicoccoides | reverse complement strand
TGCATACTGAACGCAAAACAAGTTGGGATTTCAAATAAGTTTAAGAGACATTGAAGTGCCTGTGTAACAGATGAGTTCTCGTCCGAAACCCTGATACTCCGAAAGACATTGTCCAGTTTGTACACGAAGTGCGTCCATTTTGTGCCATGACCCTCTCTACTCTTAGGCACACGCTATGCGGGCGAAATGATGATACCATGCCAAGTTTCAACATTTTCATAGTTCATTTTGTAGTGATTTTCAATTTCACGGTCATTTAGCTCTCTAAACAAATCGGTAAATGACTGAAAAACAACAAATGATGTCAGAACTTGTTGGAAATTGATGACGTTGCTTTGAATGCTGCATACTGAACGCAAAAGAAGTCGGGATTTCAAATAAGTTTAAAAAACATTGAAGTGCCCGTGTAACACATGAGTTCTCGTCCGAAACCCTAATACTCCGAAAGACATTGTCCAGTCTGTACACGAAGTGCGTCCAGTTTTTCCGTGACCCTCTCTACTCTTTCGCACATGCTATGCGGGTGAAATGATGATACCATGGCCAGTTTCAACATTTTTAGAGTTCATTTTGTAGTGATTTTCAATTTCATGGTCATTTAGCTCTCTAAACAAATCTGTAAATGACTGAAAAACATCAAATGATGTCAGAACATGTTCGAAATTGATGACATCGCTTTGAATGCTGCATACTAAACGCAAAAGAAGTCGGGACTTCTAATAAGTTTAAAAAACATTGAAGTGCCCGTGTAACAGATGAGTTCTCGTCCGAAACCCTGATACTCCGAAAGACATTGTCCAGTTTGTACAAGAAGTGCATCCAGTTTTTTTCGTGACCCTCTCTACTCTTTCGCACATGCTATGTTGGTGAATTGATGATACCATGCCATGTTTCAACATTTTCATAGTTCATTTTGTAGTGACTTTCAATTTCACTGTCATTTACCTCTCTAAACAAATCGGTAAATGACTGAAAAACATCAAATGATGTCAGAACGTGTTGGAAATTGATGAAGTCGCTTTGAATGCTGCATACTAAACGCCAAAAGAAGTCGGGATTTCAAATAAGTTTAAAAACATTAAAGTTCCCGTGTGACAGACGAGTTCTCGTCCGAAACCCTGATACTCCGAAAGACATTGTCCAGTTTGTACACGAAGTGCGTCTAGTTTTTGCCGTGACCCTCTCTAGTGTTTTGCACATGCTATGCGGGTGAAATGATGATACCATGTCAAGTTTAAACATTTTCATAGTTCATTTTGTAGTGATTTTCAATTTCATGGTCATTTAGTTCTCTCAACAAATCGGTAAATGACTGAAAGACAACAAATGATGTCAGAACTTTTTGGAAATTGATGACCTCGCTTTGAATGCTGCATACTGAACGCAAAACAAGTTGGGATTTCAAATAAGTTTAAAAAATATTGAAGTGCCCGTGTAACAGATGAGTTCTCGTCCGAAACCCTGATACTCCGAAAGACATTGTCCAGTCTGTACACGAAGTGCGTCCAGTTTTGCCGTGACCCTCTCTACTCTTAGGCACATGCTATGCGGGTGAATTGATGATACCATGCCAAGTTTCAACATTTTCATAGTTCATTTTGTAG
>NW_021293987.1:0-2593 GCF_002162155.2 Triticum dicoccoides | reverse complement strand
GACCTTTGTCCCTTGTTGACCATACATCTATTGGACATGTGCTATAGGGGTGTCTCTCTCGGTTGCAAACAATCACGCACTAGCTATCTTCGTGTATCTCCTCACCTCACTTTTCTATCTCGGAGATGTATGCATGACATGTTTGCATAAGAAACGAACACACAATCTCTCTCTAATTTATCGTTTGTTGTCCCTTTCTCTTTCACACACACACACTCTTTTTGCACACTCACTCATTCTCCTTCACACGCAATTGATCTCTCTTGACTTAGGCACTCTCTTCGGTCCATAGCGTATAGATTTATTGAAATGTAAAACATCAAAAAAAATTGACCATGTACGTGGAGAAAAACATTTACATCTACAACGGCAAACATATATCATTAGATTCATCATGAATTGTAATTTCGTATGATGTATATTTGGTATTGTAGATATAAATAATATTTGCGTAAACCTAGTCAAAGTTTCCAAAGTCCGACTTCTAAAAAATTTATATGCACTGCATTATTGAGCGGATGGAATATCTCTTTCCCCATCTCATCTATCTGATGCACCACTCAGCCGTATCGGGGCTCCTCTATCTCTCTCAAACTCTATATCTCCCTGGTTCACACATACACATATCTCACTCGTGCTACATAGACCCATCTAACACTCTCCACCCTTGTTCTCTCTCTCTCTCTCTATGTGACACGCACCCCCCCCTAAGTACCATAATCCCCCACTCCATCATAGGCGCACGCACTCCCCCTAAGTATGACTATCTCTCACTAGCTATCAGGAACACACGTATTGTCTCCTTCTATCCATACGTCTATCTCGATATCTCTCGGGGTCTCTTCTATCGTGCGCACACCTTGTCACTCGATCTCCCACCCATGTAGTCCCAAAATGATCTCCAGGGGATCTCTCTTTCACAAACATACACTCTCTCCTCCCCATGCCTGCATTTTCTCCATACGTCTCTCTCGACCTCTCTCCCTTGTTTGTCAGACCTCTCTTGGCCACGTGCTAGGGCTCTTTCTCTCTCGGTTGCAAACAACTACACACTATCTCCTCACCTCGCTTCCGTTGTCAAAGATGCATGTGTGATATGTTTGCATAAGACACACACGCTTTTTCTCTACTTTATCGTGTGTTGTCCATGTATCTTTTACACACGCACACACACTTTTTTCACTCACTCTTTCTATTTCACTCTCTCTCTCTCTCTCTCTCTAGTTAGGTACTCTCTCACGTCCATATGCATACGGATGTTTTGAAAAGTCAAACCTCAGAAAGGTTTGACCAGGTATATTAAAGGAAATATGCCCTAGAGGCAATAATAAAGTTATTACTTATTTCCTTAATTCATGATAAATGTTTATTATTCATGATAGAATTGTATTAACCGGAAACTTAGTACATGTGTTAATACATAGACAAAACTTATAGTCCCTAGTATGCCTCTACTTGACTAACTCATTAATCAAAGATGGCTATGTTTCCTAACCATATACATGTGTTGTCATTTGATGAAAGGTATTACATCATTAGGAGAATGATGTGATGGACACGACCCATCCGTTAGCTTAGCATTATGATCATTACAGTTTCATTGCTACTGCTCTCTTCATGACTTATACATGTTCCTCGGACTATGAGATTATGCAACTCCTGAATACCGAAGGAACACTTTGTGTGCTATCAAATGTCACAACGTAAATGGGTGATTATAAAGGAGCTCTACAGGTGTCTCCAAAGGTGTTTGTTGGGTTGGCATAGATCGAGATTAGGATTTATCACTCCGTGTTTAGGAGAGGTATCTCTGGGCTGTCACATCCTAGTTAGCCATGCATTAGAGTGTTGCATCATGTTTATTCTTTCACCAGAAACCTGAAATGGGGATGACAGAACCCCCAGTCCCCTCTGAAACCAACTAGGGTTTACTAAAAACTTTTTCAATGAACCTGAAATGCCCTTCTAAAATGCCCATCATTTTTATCTTGGTTCAGAACCTCTGCCAAAAGTGATGCACATTTTCCTAGGCCATCTTAGGGTTTTTGAACTAAATCATAAATATTTGAATTTGGGCATTTAAAATTATATAAAATATTTAAATGCTCAAATATCTCCAAACTAAAATGTTTCATGTTGGAAATAATCCAACTATGGACCAGGAGTAGTTTGGTGATTTTAGGAGTTGCCTAAGTATTTTATTTAATTCAACAAAGTTGCAGAAGTATTAAAAAAACAAACAGAAATAGAAAAAAATAGAAAAATCTTACCTGGCGCCCAGCACCCGGCCCACCTGCCGGCCCAGCCCAGCGCCGCTCCAGCGAGCTGCTTGCCGGCCAGGCAGGCAGGCAGGTGCCCGACGGCGACCGCAGCGCGCGCCACGCACCTGCTCGCCGCCTCGCCGCTCCCCTCATCCGGTGACGTCGTGGACCGGCCTCCCTCGCTCCCCCGAACCCCCCAGACACCCCCTCTCCTCTCCAGCTCCTCCCCCTCGTGCTCCCCCGCCATGGCCGACGCCACCATCGCCGTGCCTTCGTCGTAGCCGTGCTCCCCGCCACCCGTGCGTCCTCTCATCGTGTCCAGGAGCTCCGCC
>NW_021293986.1:0-1322 GCF_002162155.2 Triticum dicoccoides | reverse complement strand
TGGTAGAAGACGTTTTGACTCCTACGTATAGAGATCCATATTCTTTAAAGCTGAACCGTTTTTGTTGCTAGTTAAATCTCATTACAATCTGGTCCGTTCTTTTTCTATCGTTTTAATAACATAATAGAAGATTCATGGAAATGGTATATTTTATTTTTACCTGCCTAGTAAGATATAATATCTAGGATTTGTGCCAACTAGGCGTCGGTAAATCGTGGCATCTCATTAATGGAAGAGCGGGTCATTTGTAGTATCATAATATTATACCGTTTTGTAGAATGTGAAACCAGAAAAGTTAAACTTAAATATACCATGTCCACAAATTAACATTGAAATTTAACAAATGAATAAATAAGGTAGTCAAAGATACTAATCTATAATACTAAGCATTGGGGAGTTATGATCCTATAATGATCTCCGTTTTGACCTGCCTTAGGTTTCATATAAATGTAAATGGGAATTGCGAAATTTTGTAGCTTCAACATTCTTACGAGCAATCATTGTGATTGCGGTGTGCTCATGAATGCTGTTGGTGGGTGAAGTGTTGACATGCATGGTTATGTGATTGGTTTCTGATGCTGATACGTAGAATCCGATGAACAAAATCGCCGGCGGCGGAAATGGGGACGGGTCGGTGCGGCGCCGAGAGATGCCGCAGATCCCGACGGCGGGAACAAAAGGGAGGCGGAGGAAGCGGGGAAACACGACGGAGAGCGCGGACGAGCCACCACCAAAACACTAGATCGAGCAGCGAGGCGGAGCTCCAAATCGCCATGGCTATCTCTCTCTCGCTCGACTCTATTCGGGGTTGCGTGTTTTAAGTCACAAAGGGGCTGGGAGGAGGAGGGTGACATGGGTTGCGATGGAAAAAATAACGGGTCAACCACACGGGCCCAATAAGAGAAACGACACAAAATAACGGGTCACACACGAATCTCAGCACACAGATCGCACGCCACAGAAAACGGATGAAAGCGAATTGTTTTCATCCGGATGTAAATTAGCAGATCCGTTATTCTATAGTCAGCTCAATAGTCTTTTTCAGGAAAGGCCTAAATTATTTTTAAATCGAAAGGCCCACAATCTTAACGTGACGTGGTAGAAGACGTTTTGACTCCTACGTATAGAGATCCATATTCTTTAAAGCTGAACCGTTTTTGTTGCTAGTTAAATCTCATTACAATCTGGTCCGTTCTTTTTCTATCGTTTTAATAACATAATAGAAGATTCATGGAAATGGTATATTTTATTTTTACCTGCCTAGTAAGATATAATATCTAGGATTTGTGCCAACTAGGCGTCGGTAAATCGTGGCATCTCAT
>NW_021293985.1:0-1144 GCF_002162155.2 Triticum dicoccoides | reverse complement strand
TAATCATACACGCAAATGTGTACGATCAAGATCAAGGACTCACGGGAAGATATCACAACACAACTCTAGACACAAATTAAAATAATACAAGCTTTATATTACAAGCCAGGGGCCTCGAGGGCTCGAATACATAAGCTCGAAAACAAAAGAGTCAGCGGAAGCAACAATATCTGAGAAAAGACATAAGTTAGACAAGTTTGCCTTAAGAAGGCTAGCACAAAAACATCTACGATCGAAAAGGCAAGGCCTCCTGCCTGGGAGCCTCCTAACTACTCTTGGTCGTCGGCGTCCGTCACGTGGAAGTAGGCACCCTCGGGGTAGCAGTAGTCATCGAAGGTGGCATCTGGCTCCTGGACTCCACCATCTGGTTGTAACAACCAGAAAGAAGAAAGAAGGGGAAAAAGGGGGGGAGCAAAGCAACCGTGAGTACTCATCCAAAGTACTCGCAAGCAAGGATCTACACTACATATGCAACATTATCAAAGAAAGGCTGTATATGTGGACTGGGCTGCAGAAATGCCAGAATAGAGAGAAGGTCTAGTCCTATCAAAGACTAGCATCTTCTGGAAACCACCATCTTGCAGCAAACAGGAGGGAGTAGAGTAGCATAAAGTAAAGCGGTAGTAGTGTTATCAACCTCGGCCAGAGATCCTTTCTCGACTCCCTGCGAGAAAGCAATCCCAGAGCCATACTATCCAGTTATCATCACAGTCAAATCCTCATCACCATCCAGTTCTCATCACAAGTATCCAGTTCTAGTTGCATCGATCGGGATACAACTCCAAGTGTCCGTTACCGTAGGACAGGCTATCGATAGATGTTTTCTTCCCTGCAGGGGTGCACCAACTTACCCACCACGCTCGATTGACTCCGGCCGGACACACTTTCCAGGGTCATGCCCGGCCTCGGCCAAACAATACGCCGCAACCCGACCTAGGCTTAACAGAGAGGTCAGCACGCCGGACTAAACCTATGCCCCCAGGGGTCATGGGCCATCTCCCCGGAAACTCCTGCACGTTGCGTACGCGGCCGGTGAGCAGACCTAGCTACCTCCTTCAACAAGGCAGGCGCTTCCGCAGTCCAACCCGGCGCGCGCCACTCAGTCGCTGACGTCTATTAAGCTTTGGCTGATGTATACGACGCA
>NW_021293984.1:0-716 GCF_002162155.2 Triticum dicoccoides | reverse complement strand
ACCCTACGGATCCGCGGTGAGGCCCCCGGCCTCTTCTCCCCCTGTCCTCGTACACGCGCGCCCCGCCGGATTCGCCTTGGCCGCCCCCTGCCGCCGCTCTCCCTCCGCCGTGCAGCCCTGCTGCTGCTGCTCCGCTGCGGAAGCCGTGCTGCCCCGCACCGGCTCGGTCGCGCCACCCCCCCTCCAGCCTGCGCCGCCCAGCCTGGTGCTGCCCCGCGGTGGCCTCGCCGGTGCCATCGCCGGCGCCCGGCGCCCCTCCGTGCCGCTGGCCCTCGTGCGGGTCGGGCACCTCCAGCGCCCCATCGTCCGCACCCGCACGCCCGCGCGCCCGCTAACCCGCATGGACCCCCTGGGCCTATGACACATGGGCCCTGCCTAGAACGTTTTTTTATATAAAAAAATAAGAAGAAAATAAATAAATAAAATTAAGTAAATAATTACTTAATTAGTTAATCAATTAATTAAGTTAACTAATCTTGTTTAATTAATCTAATTGACTAGTTAGTTTAATTAAATGGTAATTAGTTTAGCTAAATCTTAGTTAACCTAAATCAGAGTATGACAGGTGGGTCCCACTGGACCCACATGTCAGTTTGACTTAGTCAACCCTGTTGACTGCTGACGTCAGCATGGCATCATGCTGACGTCATAATTCCATTTTTCGAATTAAATAATTAATTGATCAAATTCCAGAAATTAATAAAATCTTTAAAAAA
>NW_021293983.1:0-906 GCF_002162155.2 Triticum dicoccoides | reverse complement strand
GGGGGGGGGGGCTTGCCTGGTTGCTCTGGCAAGAGAGAGGGGTCGTCAACTCCGTAGTCGAACTGGTCAGCAGCAGCGTCGGTCTCGTAGTCTACCGGAGAGAAGAGGGGGAAGAAACAATGAATACCAAGTAAACAGATGCATATCGATGCATGACATGTCAAGAAGCGATGCTAGGCGTGCCCTAACGTGGTATGAGGTGGTACCGGTTAAGGGGGGAAACATCCGGGAAAGTATTCCCGGTGTTTCGCGTTTTCGGGCAGAGGAGCCGGAGGGGGGAAGTTGCGAGTTCGATAGGTTAGGGGGGTGTGGCGGACGAACGGACTGCGTATCCGGATTCGCCTCGTCGTTCTGAGCAACTTTCATGTAGAAAGTATTTTCATCCGAGTTACGGATTAAAAGATATGATTTTCTAAAGATTTAAATCATTTTCTGATTTTAATTAATTATTTAAATTAACATTATCCGGAATAGTGCTTGCTGATGTCAGCATGACGTCAGCAGTTGACTTGGTCAACCTGACAGGTGGGTCCCACCTGTCAGGGGCTGTTACCTAATTAACTACTGTTTCGTTAATTTAATTATCTAATTAGATTAATTTAAACAGGATTAATTAACTTAATTAATTTAGTTAATAATTAATTAATTAATTAAATTCATTTTTATTATTTGTTTTACTTATTTATTTATTTATTTATTATTATTATTATTATTATTATTATTATTATTTTTGAAACCATTTTATTATTATTTCTTATTTCATTTTCGTCCACAGGGGGGTGGGCCCCGTTTGTCTGAGGCACAGAGGCCATTCAGGGCGCGGGCGACGGGTAACGGGCGCGCCCCGTTCGGGCGCACGCCCAGGGGCATGCGGGCGTGGGCGGCGGACCTGGCAGGTCGCCAGGC
>NW_021293982.1:0-1947 GCF_002162155.2 Triticum dicoccoides | reverse complement strand
ATGACCTGCGTGTCATTGAAGAACGCCATGTAAACTACTTTACTTTATTGCTAAACGCGTTAGTCATAGAAGTAGAAGTAGTCGTTGGCGTGACAACTTCATGAAGACACGATGATGGAGATCATGATGATGGAGATCATGGTGTCATGCCGGTGACAAGATGATCATGGAGCCCCGAAGATGAAGATCAAAGGAGCTATATGATATTGGCCATATCATGTCACTACTCTATTTGATTGCATGTGATGTTTATCATGTTTATGCATCTTGTTTGCTTAGAACGACGGTAGTAAATAAGATGATCCCTTACAAAATTTCAAGAAGTGTTCTCCCCTAACTGTGCACCGTTGCTACAGTTCGTCGCTTCTAAGCACCACGTGATGATCGGGTGTGATGGATTCTTACGTTCACATACAACGGGTGTAAGACAGTTTTACACAGCGAAAACACTTAGGCTTAACTTGACGAGCCTAGCATGTGCAGACATGGCCTCGGAACACGGAGAACGAAAGGTCGAGCATGAGTCGTATAGTAGATACGATCAACATGAAGATGTTCACCGATGATGACTAGTCCGTCTCACGTAATGATCGGGCACGGCCTAGTTGACTCGGATCATGTAATCACTTAGATGACCAGAGGGATGTCTATCTAAGTGGGAGTTCATAAGATGAACTTAATTATCTTGAACATAGTCAAAAGACCTTTTGCAAATTATGTCGTAGCTCGCGCTTTAGTTCTACTGTTTTAGATATGTTCCTAGAGAAAATATAGTTGAAAGTTGATAGTAGCAATTATGCGGACAGTAGAAAGCTTATGTCCTTAATGCACTGCTCAGTGTGCTGAACCCCAAACGTCGTTTGTGGATGTTTCGAACATCGAACATACACGTTTTGATAACTACGTGATAGTTCAGTTAAATGGTTTAAGTAGAGGCACTAAAGACGTTTTCGAAACATCGCGGAACATATGAGATGTTTCGAGGGCTGAAATTGGGATTTCAGGCTCGTGCCCACGTCAAGAGGTATAAGACCTCCGACGATTTACTTAACCTGCAAACTAAGGGAGAAAAGCTCAATCGTTGAGCTTGTGCTCATATTGTCTGAGTACAACAATCACTTGAATTGAGTGGGAGTTGATCTTCCAAATGAGATAGTGATGTTTCTCCAAAGTCATTGCCACCAAGCTGCTAGAGCTTCGTGATGAACTATAACATATCAGGGATAGATATGATGATCCTTGAGGTATTCGCGATGTTTGACACTGCGAAAGTAGAAATCAAGAAGGAGCATCAATTGTTGATGGTTGGTGAAACCACTAGTTTCAAGAAGGGCAAGGGCAAGAAGGGATACTTCATGAAACGGCAATTCAGCTGCTGCTCTAGTGAAGAAACCCAAGGTTGAACCCAAACCCGAGACTAAGTACTTCTGTGATAAGGGGAATAGCCGCTGGAGCAGAATTACCCTAGATACTTGGTAGATAAGAAGGCTGGCAAGGTCGATAAAAGTATATTGGATATACATTATGTTAATGTGTACTTTACTAGTACTCCTAGTAGCACCAGGGTATTAGATACCGGTTCGGTTGCTAAGTGTTAGTAACTCGAAATAAAAGCTACGGAATAAAACGGAGACTGGCTAAAGGTGAGCTGACGATATGTGTTGGAAGTGTTTCCAAGTTTGATGTGATCTAACATCGCACGCTCCCTCTACCATCAAGATTAGTATTAAACCTGAATAAGTGCTCTTGCACCTAAAGGAATGGTTTATTGAATCTTGATCGTAGGGATACACATTTTCATGCCAAAAGATATAAGATAGTAATGATAGTACCACTTACTTGTGGCACTGCCATGTAAGTCATAATGGTATAAAACGCATGAAGAAGCTCCATGTTGATGGATCTTTGGACTCACTCATTTTTGAAAAGTTTGAGACATGCGAACCA
>NW_021293981.1:0-1082 GCF_002162155.2 Triticum dicoccoides | reverse complement strand
TGTAGCGGGCTAACAGGACTCCGGTATTCACCGCGTGACATTTCCCCGAAGGGACAGACACAGGAACGAAGAAGGACACATGCCGGCCAGCCTAAGTGTTCCGGAGCAGTAGCAAGCTACCATGGCTCGGTGGAAACACTAGGAGACATTTCCCCGTAAGAGAGGCTACTAAAGATAAACAACTAGATGGTCAGATCCCACACATACCAAGCATTTCAATAACATACACACAATATGCTCGATATGTGCAAATACAACATGGCATCACAACATGACTCTATGACTCAAGTAATCTATTCAATAGGCTCCGAGGAGCGAGATATTACAAACATGGGTCTCATGACCCAACATTCAGAGCATACAAATCAAGCACAAGCGGAAGCTATCATGTCTGAGTACAGACATCTATAAATGAAAAAGGCTGAGCAGCCTGACTATCTACCAGATCCTGCCGAGGGCACAAGATCGTAGCTGAGGTAACAAGCTAAACGTCGAAGTCCACGCGAAACTACTAGTGAGACCGAAGTCTCTCTGCAAAACATAAAATAGGCAAACGTGAGTACAAATGTACCCAGCAAGACTTACATCAGAACTAACTACATATGCATCATTATCAACAAAGGGGATGGTGGGGTTTAACTGCAGCAAGCCAGCTTGACTCGGTGGCTATCCTAAACTACGACTACAAGCGACTCTTTTGAGGTGGCGCACACGAGTCCACATATTCACCATATCAATACACCACTATGGATCCGCTCCCGTCTCCCTACGAGAACGCCATCCATAGCACTCACGCTTATCTTGCGTATTTTAGAGTATCCACTTTCACTTGTCTATGAACTGATATAAGCAACCCAGAAGTCCTTTTCCGCGGACACGGCTATTCGAATAGATCATATTAACCCTGCAGGGGTGTACTTCTTCACACACGCTCTCACCACTTATCGCCGTTTACACGACATGTACTCGGCAACCTTCAAGCGGAAGCCCAACGTGGGTGTCGGCCACGGCCTGCCTAAACACTCAAGTCTCTAGTCCAGGTTTATCGCCTATTCGGGTTCCATCCATGAGGAGATCCGGCC
>NW_021293980.1:0-1097 GCF_002162155.2 Triticum dicoccoides | reverse complement strand
TGAACACCCATCTTGGATGACCAATAGAAATTGCAGCCACATGTGCACCGATCTAATTTGAAACATCAATGAAAATTGAAAAAAAATTACTCTCATAGCACTACTTCTATTTGCATTTCCCAAACATATGGTTCTGTCCATCCTCATTTCCTGTCTTCCCTAATAACCATCATTAAGTTATAGGTTTGCTGTGTGCCTGTGCTATTCCCTGTCAGTAATTGATTTCAGAAACTGGCAAGCTTTGATAATGTAAGAGTTACTTACTTGCTAATTAGCCAAGCAGGCATGTATTACTTACTTGCTAAGAACTTTGATACTATTTGGATCAAAGTTAAATGAGCACATAGATGACAAAAAAAAGTTCAGATTGTAAAATGTTCATTTTGCTGCTAGTGCCCATTTTGAGTAATTGCTTAGAGGGATGATCCTGTGTGAGCTGGTGGAGTGATTTGGTTTCTACATAAAGCTCTTTAGTCAGGCTGGTTTTCGTGAAATACACATGAAGCTTCACCAGCTCCTGTGGGTGTGGGATCCATGTGACATGTGACATTGCATCCATGTCCACCTGGGATAATGATTTTGCAGGTACCCCGAGAGGCCCTTGAGTTTGCCGGAATGTCGATTAACTTCCATTCCGGCAAATTCGGGTACTCCATATGTCCTATTTTCAGTAAAGGTCATGCTGAAATTTTCCGTGAATTTTAGCATGACTTTGCTAAAAATAGGACATATGGGGTACTTGTGACTAATGCATGGGCCGGGGTATCTTAGTAGTTAATTAAGTAGGATCAAGTGCCTCGGCGTACTTGTGACTAATGCATGGCTTTTAGGGTGCCTCGGTGTCGATAAAAACCGAAATGATGAAAGGTTAGGCTTTTAGGGTGCCTTGGCGTCGAAAAACCCTCAATGATAAAAGCTTAGATTTTAGGATGCCTCGGTGTCGACAAACCCTAAATGATGAGACCATGATCTTGTTCCTTGACAATAACCAACTTTTTGACCAAACTTTGTTTCTATTTAGAGAGAAACATGGCCCACAACGATGAGGCCGGGGGTTCGGGCGGCAAGGCATTCTGGGAGCTGTCCCAGGAGATGGA
>NW_021293979.1:0-6730 GCF_002162155.2 Triticum dicoccoides | reverse complement strand
TGTAAACGGAGAGGTATCTCTGGGCCCACTCGGTAGGACATCATCATATGCGCAATGTGACCAAGGAGTTGATCATGGGATGATGTGTTACGGAACGAGTAAAGTGACTTGCCGGTAACGAGATTGAACAAGGTATTGGATACCGACGATCGAATCTCGGGCAAGTAACATACCGATAGACAAAGGGAATTGAATACGGGATTGATTAAGTCCTTGACATCGTGGTTCATCCGATGAGATCATCGTGGAACATGTGGGAGCCATCATGGGTATCCAGATCCCGCTGTTGGTTATTGACCGGAGAACGTCTCGGTCATGTCTGCATGTCTCCCGAACCCGTAGGGTCTACACACTTAAGGTTCGATGACGCTAGGGTTATAAAGGAAGTTTGTATGTGGTTACCGAATGTTGTTCGGAGTCCCGGATGAGATCCCGGACGTCACGAGGAGTTCCGGAATGGTCCGGAGGTAAAGATTTATATATGGGGAGTCCTGTTTTGGTCACCGGAAAAGTTTCGGGCGATATCGGTATTGTACCGGGACCACCGGGAGGGTCCCGGGGGTCCACCAAGTGGGGCCACCGGCCCCGGAGGCTTTCTTGGGCCTAGAGTGGAAAGGGACCAGCCCCAGAGTGGGCTGGTGCGCCTCCCACCCTTGCCCAAGGCGCAGCTAGGAGGGGAGAGGGGAAACCCTAGGGCAGATGGGCCCTAAGGCCCATGCTCCCTGCGCCTCCCTCTCCTCCCCCTCCTGGCCGCCGCCCCCTTTGCCATCTAGGGCTGGCCGCACCCCTTGGGGGTGGGAAACCCTAGAGGGGGGCGCAGCCCCCTCTTCCCCTATAAATAGTGAGGCATAGGGCTGGCCATAACACGCGATTCGATCTCTCATTGGTGCAGCCCTGCCCCTCTCCCTCCTCCTCCTCTCCCATGGTGCTTGGCGAAGCCCTGCGGGATTGCCACGCTCCTCCACCACCACCACGCCGTTGTGCTGCTGCTGGATGGAGTCTTCCTCAACCTCTCCCTCTCTCCTTGCTGGATCAAGGCTTGGGAGACGTCACCGGGCTGTATGTGTGTTGAACGCGGAGGTGCCGTGCGTTCGGCACTTGATCATCGGTGATTTGAATCACGACGAGTACGACTCCATCAACCCCGTTCACTTGAATGCTTCCGCTTAGCGATCTACAAGGGTATGTAGATGCATTCTCTTTCTACTCGTTGCTGGTCTCTCCATAGATAGATCTTGGTGACACGTAGGAAAATTTTGAATTTCTGCTACGTTCCCCAACAGTGGCATCATGAGCTAGGTCTATTGCGTAGATTCTTTGCACGAGTAGAACACAAAGTAGTTGTGGGCATTGATGTTGTTCAATATGCGTACCGTTACTAGTCCAATCTTGTTTCGACGGTATTGTGGGATGAAGCGGCCCGGACCGACCTTACACGTACTCTTACGTGAGACAGGTTCCACCGATTGACATGCACTTGTTGCATAAGGTGGCTAGCGGGTGCCAGTCTCTCCCACTTTAGTCGGAACGGATTCGATGAAAAGGGTCCTTATGAAGGGTAAATAGCAATTGGCATATCACGTTGTGGTTTTGCGTAGGTAAGAAACGTTCTTGCTAGAAACCCATAGCAGCCACGTAAAACATGCAACAACAATTAGAGGACGTCTAACTTGTTTTTGCAGGGTATGCTTGGTGATGTGATATGGCCAAGAAGAATGTGATGAATGATATGTGATGTATGAGATTGATCATGTTCTTGTAATAGGATTCACGACTTGCATGTCGATGAGTATGACAACCGGCAGGAGCCATAGGAGTTGTCTTTATTTATTGTATGACCTGCGGGTCATTGAACAACGCCATGTAAATTACTTTACTTTATTGCTAAACGCGTTAGCCATAGAAGTAGAAGTAGTCGTTGGCGTGACAACTTCATGAAGACACGATGATGGAGATCATGATGATGGAGATCATGGTGTCATGCCGGTGACAAGATGATCATGGAGCCCCGAAGATGAAGATCAAAGGAGCTATATGATATTGGCCATATCATGTCACTACTCTATTTGATTGCATGTGATGTTTATCATGTTTATGCATCTTGTTTGCTTAGAACGACGGTAGTAAATAAGATGATCCCTTACAAAATTTCAAGAAGTGTTCTCCCCTAACTGTGCACCGTTGCTACAGTTCGTCGCTTCTAAGCACCACGTGATGATCGGGTGTGATGGATTCTTACGTTCACATACAACGGGTGTAAGACAGTTTTACACAGCAAAAACACTTAGGGTTAACTTGACGAGCCTAGCATGTGCAGACATGGCCTCGGAACACGGAGACCGAAAGGTCGAGCATGAGTCGTATGGTAGATACGATCAACATGAAGATGTTCACCGATGATGACTAGTCCGTCTCACGTGATGATCGGACACGGCCTAGTTGACTCGGATCATGTAATCACTTAGATGACCAGAGGGATGTCTATCTGAGTGGGAGTTCATAAGATGAACTTAATTATCTTGAACATAGTCAAAAGACCTTTTGCAAATTATGTCGTAGCTCGCGCTTTAGTTCTACTGTTTTAGATATGTTCCTAGAGAAAATATAGTTGAAAGTTGATAGTAGCAATTATGCGGACAGTAGAAAGCTTATGTCCTTAATGCACTGCTCAGTGTGCTGAACCCCAAACGTCGTTTGTGGATGTTGCGAACATCGGACATACACGTTTTGATAACTACGTGATAGTTCAGTTAAACGGTTTAGAGTTGAGGCACTAAAGACGTTTTCGAAACGTCACGGAACATATGAGATGTTTTGAGGGCTGAAATTGGGATTTCAGGCTCGTGCCCACGTCAAGAGGTATGAGACCTCCGACAATTTTCTTAGCCTGCAAACTAAGGGAGAAAAGCTCAATCGTTGAGCTTGTGCTCAGATTGTCTGAGTACAACAATCACTTGAATCGAGTGGGAGTTGATCTTCCAGATGAGATGGTGATGTTTCTCCAAAGTCATTGCCACCAAGCTGCTAGAGCCTCGTGATGAACTATAACATATCAGGGATAGATATGATGATCCTTGAAATATTCGCGTTGTTTGACATCGTGAAAGTAGAAATCAAGAAGGAGCATCAATTGTTGATGGTTGGTGAAACCACTAGTTTCAAGAAGGGCAAGGGCATGAAGGGATACTTCATGAAACGGCAAATCAGCTGCTGCACCAGTGAAGAAACCCAAGGTTGAACCCAAACCCGAGACTAAGTGCTTCTGTGATAAGGGGAACAACCACTGGAGCAGAATTACCCTAGATACTTGGTAGATGAGAAGGCTGGCAAAGTCGATAGAAGTATATTGGATATACATTGTGTTGATGTGTACTTTACTAGTACTCCTAGTAGCACCAGGGTATTAGATACCGGTTCGGTTGCTAAGTGTTAGTAACTCGAAATAAAAGCTACGGAATAAACGGAGACTAGCTAAAGGTGAGATGACGATATGTGTTGGAAGTGTTTCCAGTGTTGATATGATCAAGCATCACACGCTCCCTCTACCATCGAGATTGGTGTTTGCGTTGAGCATAGACATGATTGGATTATGTCTATCGCAATATGGTTATTCATTTAAGGAGAATAATGGTTACTCTGTTTATTTGAATAATACTTTCAATGGTCTTACACCTAAAATGAATGGTTCATTGAATCTCGATCGTAGTGATACACATTTTCATGCCAAAAGATATAAGATAGTAATGATAGTACCACTTACTTGTGGCACTGCCATGTAAGTCATATTGGTATAAAACGCATGAAGAAGCTCCATGTTGATGGATCTTTGGACTCACTCGTTTTTGAAAAGTGTGAGACATGCGAACCATGTCTATTGGTGTATATGCATGAAGAAACTCCATGCAAATGGATCGTTTGGACTCAATTGATTTTGAATCACTTGAGATATGCAAATCATACCACATAGGCAAGATGACTGAAAAGCCTCGGTTTTCAATAAGATGGAACACGATAGCAACTTGTTGGAAGCAACACATTTTGATGTGTGTAGTCCAATGAGTGTTGAGGCATGCAGTGAATATTGTTATGTTCTTACTTCACAGATGATTCGAGTAGATGTTGAATATATTTACTTGATGAAACACAAGTCTGAATTATTGAATGGTTCAAGTAATTTCAGAGTGAAGTAGAAGATCATTGTGACAAGAGGATAAAATGTCTATGATATGATCATAGAGATGAATATCTGAGTTACAAGTTTTGGCACACAATTAAGACATTGTGGAAATTGTTTCACAATTAAATACCGCCTGGAACACCATAGTTTGATGGTGTGTCCGAACATCATAGTTACACCCTATTGGATATGGTGCATACCATGATGTCTCTTATCGAATTACCACTATTGTCCATGGGTTAGGCATTAGAGACAACCACATTCACTTTAAATAGGGCACCACGTATTTCCGTTGAGATGACACCGTATGAACTATGGTTTAGAGAAACCTAAGCTGTCATTTCTTAAAGGTTTGGGGCTGCGACGCTTATGTGAAAAAGTTTCAGGATTAAGCTCGAACCCAAAGCGGATAAAATACATCTTCATAGGACACCCAAAACAGTTGGGTATACCTCCTAATTCAGATCCGAAAGCAATATGAATTGTTTCTAGAATCGGGTCTTTTCTCGAGGAAAGGTTTCTCTCGAAAGAATTGAGTGGGAGGATGGTGGAGACTTGATATAGTTACTGAACCATCACTTCAACCAGTGTGTATTAGGGCACAGGAAGTTGTTCCTATGGCACCTACACCAATTGAAGTAGAAGCTTATGATAGTGATCATGAAACTTCGGATCAAGTCACTACCGTACCTTGTAGGGTGACAAGGATGCGTACTACTTCAGAGTGATACGGTAATCCTGTCTTGAAGGTCATGTTGCTAGACAACAATAAACCTACGAGCTATGGAGAAGCGATGGTGGGCCCAAATTCCGACAAATGGTTAGAAGCCATGAAATCCGAGATAGGATCCATGTATCAAAACAAAGCATGGACTTTGGTGGACTTGCCCGATGATCGGCAAGCCATTGAGATAAATGGATCTTTAAGAAGAAGACGGACGTGGATGGTAATGTCACCATCTATGAAGCTCGACTTGTGGTGAAAAGTTTTTTCACAAGTTCAAGGAGTTGACTATGATGAGATTTTCTCATCCGTAGCGATGCTTAAGTCCGTCGGAATCATGTTAGCATAAGCTGCATTTATGAAATCTGGCAGATGGATGTGAAGACGAATTTCCTTACCAGTTTTCGTAAGGAAAGATTGTATGTGATACAATCAGAAAAGTTTTGTCAATCCTAAGAATGCTAAAAGGTATGCTAGCACCAGCGATCCTTCTAAGGACTGGAGTAAGCATCTCGGAGTTGGAATGTAAACTTTGATGAGATGATCAAAGATTTTGGGTTTGTACAAAGTTTTATGAGAAACTTGTATTTCCAAAGAAGTGAGTGGGAGCACTATAGAATTTCTGATGAGTATATGTTGTTGACATATTGATGATCAGAAATGATGTAGAATTTCTAGAAAGCATATAGGGTTATTTGAAAGGAGTTTTTCAATAGAAAACCTGGATTAAGCTACTTGAACATTGAGCATCAAGATCTATGAGGATGGATCAAAACGCTTAATAAATACTTTCAAATGAGCACATACCTTGACATGATCTTGAAGGTGTTCAAGATGGATCAGTCAAAGAAGAAGTTCTTGCCTGAGTTGTAAGGTACGAAGTTAAGACTTAAAGCTCGACCATGGCAGAATAGAAAGGACGAAGGTCGTCTCCTATGCTTGAGACATAGGCTCTACAGTATGCTATGCTGTGTACCGCACCGAAAGTGTGCCTTGCCATGAGTCAGTCAAGGGGTACAAGAGTGATCCATGAATGGATCATAGGACAGCGGTCAAAGTTATCCTTAGTAACTAGTGGACTAAGGAATTTTCTCGATTATGGAGGTGGTAAAAGAGTTCGTCGTAAAGGTTACGTCGATGCAAGCTTAACACCTATCCGGATAGCTCTAAGTAGATATACCGGATACGTACAATGGGGCAACAATTTAGAATAGCTCCAAGTGGAACAGTTATTTGGAATGGCTCCAAATAGAACGTGGTAGCTACATCTAGGAGATGACATAGAGATTTGTAAAGCACACACGTATCTGAAAGGTTGAGACCCGTTGACTAAAACCTCTCTCACAAGCAACATGATCAAACCCAGAACTCTTGGGATGTTGGTCACATGGTGATGTGACCTGTCAGTGTTAATCACATGGTGATGTGAACTAGATTATTGACTCTAGTGCAAGTGGGAGACTGTTGGAAATATGCCCTAGAGGCAATAATAAAAGTGTTATTATTATATTTCCTTGTTCATGATAATAGTCTTTTATTCATGCTATAACTGTATTATCCGGAAATCGTAATACACGTGTGAATACATAGAACACAATATGTCCCTAGTGAGCCTCTAGTTGACTAGCTCGTTGTGATCAACAGATAGTCATGGTTTCCTGGCTATGGACATTGGATGTCGTTGATAACGGGATCACATCATTAGGAGAATGATGTGATGGACAAGACCAATCCTAAGACTAGCACAAAAGATCGTGTAGTTCATTTGCTAGAGCTTTGCCAATGTCAAGTATCTCTTCCTTCGACCATGAGAGCGTGTAACTCCTGGA
>NW_021293978.1:0-1236 GCF_002162155.2 Triticum dicoccoides | reverse complement strand
CTGTAAATGCTCAAGAAGGATTTTGAGACATTTGACAAAGGATTTCATACACACTCAACATCATCATATCAAAGTTCTGAATCCATTCTAACAACATAATGTGGTAGTAGAACTGAACTAGGCTTGTATCCATCAAACTTATAAGGTACTACTGATTAGTAACACGTGATCCTGATAGAGAGAATAGATCCTAATTCCTTAACCCCCGGTAGAAGAATGGACTGACTCAGATCAGAATGTCATAAGATAAAGGAGTAAAAAGAGCCTTACGTTCCAACCCACAAACAATTCCCCTACATATAACTAAAGAATTTCTAGACTCAACATCGACCAGTTTGGCTTGGAGAACCTACAGGCAGTCCGGCTCTGATGCCAACGCTGTCAGGACCCCGACTCGATGTCACATCGATTTAGCCGGTAACACCCCATATCACTTTGCGGCCTCACGCACGGTATCCCCACGGGTGTCGCCTTACCTTTGCCCGGGACCGTTTGCGCCTTTTGGCTCACGTATATGATAGTGTCGCTAGCATCCATATGATAAAGAGCCCGGGCTGACATGACTAGTCGTAAACCCAAAGTGGCACAGACTTACAGGGACAGGCATCCATGACCCAGCTTCGAACGTGTCGGTCATCAGCAAGTGGGTCCGGGCTGTAGCACTGGGCTAGCAGGACTCCGGTAAACTGGGCTGTAGCGGCTAACAGGACTCCGGTACTCAAAGCGTGACATTTCCCCGAAGGGACAGACACAGGAACGAAGAAGGACACATGCCGGCCAGCCTAAGTGTTCCAGAGCAGTAGCAAGCTACCATGGCTCAGCGGTAACACTAGGAGACATTTCCCGGTAAGAGAGGCTACTAAAGATAAACAACTAGATAGTCAGATCCCACACATACCAAGCATTTCAGTCATACACACAATATGCTCGATATGTGCAAATACAATGAAGCATCACAACATGACTCTACAACACAAGTACTTTATTTAAGGCTCAGGGAGCCATTCATAACATACACGAAGGTACGGGTCTCACGACCCAACATACAAGTCATACAGTCATACAAACCAGCAGCGGAAGTAACTTGTCTGAGTACAGACAACTAGTAAAATAAAGGAGGCTTGGGAAGCCTAGCTATACTACAAGGTTCTTCACAAGCTCAGGGTCACCACCTGGGTCTTTAGCCTACTCGTTGATGTCAACGTCTACGTAGAACCCATCAGAAGGGGTTGCAGC
>NW_021293977.1:0-1792 GCF_002162155.2 Triticum dicoccoides | reverse complement strand
CAGGGACTACGGATTAAGCGAAGATTGGCTAAGGACGAGGTGACGATGCGCGTGGGAAATGGTTCCAAAGTCGATGTGATCGCAATCGGCACGCTACCTCTACATCTACCTTCGGGATTAATATTAGACCTAAATAATTGTTATTTGGTGCCAGAGTTAAGCATGAACATTATATCTGGATCTTGTTTGATGCGAGACGGTTATTCATTTAAATCTGAGAATAATGGTTGTTCTATTTATATGAGTAATATCTTTTATGGTCATGCACCCTTAAAGAGTGGTCTATTTTTATTGAATCTTGATAGTAGTGACACACATATTCATAGTTTTGAAGCCAAAAGATGCAGAGTTGATAATGATAGTGCAACTTATTTGTGGCACTGCCGTTTAGGTCATATCGGTGTAAAGCGCATGAAGAAACTCCATACTGATGGACTTTTGGAACCACTTGATTATGAATCACTTGGTACTTGCGAACCGTGCCTCATGGGCAAGATGACTAAAACACCATTCTCCGGTACTATGGAGAGAGCAACAGATTTGTTGTAAATCATACATACAAATGTATGTGGTCCGATGAATACTGAGGCTCGTGGCGGATATCGTTATTTTCTCACCTTCACAGATGACTCAAGCAGATATGGGTATATCTACTTAATGAAACACAAGTCTGAAACATTTCAAAAGTTCAAAGAATTTCAGAGTGAAGTTGAAAATCATCGTAACAAGAAAATAAAATTCCTACGATCTGATCATGGAGGAGAATATTTGAGTTACGAGTTTGGTGTACATTTGAAAAATTGTGGAATAGTTTCGCAACTCACGCCACCCGGAACACCACAGCGTAATGGTGTGTCCGAACGTCGTAATCGTACTTTACTAGATATGGTGCGATCTATGATGTCTCTTACTGATTTACCGCTATCGTTTTGGGGATACGCTCTAGAGACGGCCGCATTCACGTTAAATAGGGCACCATCAAAATCCGTTGAGACGACGCCTTATGAACTGTGGTTTGGCAAGAAACCAAAGTTGTCGTTTCTGAAAGTTTGGGTCTGCGATGCTTATGTGAAAAAGCTTCAACCTGATAAGCTCGAACCCAAATCAGAGAAATGTGTCTTCATAGGATATCCAAAGGAGACTATTGGATACACCTTCTATCACAGATCCGAAGGCAATACTTTTGTTTCTAACTTCGTAAACTTTCTGGAGAAGGAGTTTCTCTCGAAAGAAGTGAGTGGGAGGAAAGTAGAACTCGACGAGGTAACTGTACCTGCTCCCTTATTGGAAAGTAGTGCATTACAGAAAAATGTTTCTGTGACACCTACACCAGTTAGTGAGGAAGCTAATGATGATGATCATGAAACTTAAGAACAAGATACTACTGAACCTCGTAGATCAACCAGAGTGAGATCCGCGCCAGAGTGGTACGGTAATCCTGTTCTGGAAGTCATGCTACTAGATCATGATGAACCTACGAACTATGAAGAAGCGATGGTGAGCCCAGATTCCGCAAAATGGCTTGAAGCCATGAAATCTGAGATGGGATCCATGTATGAGAACAAAGTATGGACTTTGGTTGACTTGCCCGATGATCAGCAAGCAATTGAGAATAAATGGATCTTCAAGAAGAAGACTGACGCTGACGGTAATATTACTGTCTACAAAGCTCGACTTGTCGCAAAAGGTTTTCGGCAAGCTCAAGGGATTGACTACGATGAGACCTTCTCACCTGTAGCGATGCTTAAGTCTGTCCGAATCATGTTAGCAATTGCCGCATTTCATGATTATG
>NW_021293976.1:0-2984 GCF_002162155.2 Triticum dicoccoides | reverse complement strand
AAAATCTGCAAAAATATTTTCTGTCAGTTTTGGAATATTACAAAAAATAGGAAAATAAGAAACGACTAGGAAGGCAACCCTGGTGGGCACAAGACACCAGGGCGCGCCCAGGTGGGTTGTGCCCACCGCGGGTACCTTCTGGACTCTGTTTTTCTCCTGTTTGCTTGTTTCCCAAGATAAAAAAACTTTATATACCCCCCGAACGTATTAACCACCGTATCATGGAGAAATCTTCTGTTCTTCTTTCTTGCTATTTTTCTGACAGATCTAGATTGCCATGGCCGCTCTGAGCTCCTCCAAGGACAAGTTCTTCGACAACGTCATCAATCCGTACCTGTAGGAGGTGAGGCAGCACCCTCAAGCCACTAAGATGCGTGAGGGGTGCTAAAAATCCGAGATGTCCAGGGGCCCAGAGGACAGGAACCGTGGAGGCTAGGCTTGAAGCTATGGAGCAAGAGGTCTTCAAGTGCAAGGGGATGGTGGAACGTGAACTCAATGCCAACCACCTCATGATTGCAGATTTCACCCGTGATCTCAAGGTGGATGGTCAATCCATGAAGGACATCGTCTTCACCTTCAACGAGCAAATAAACTTCCTTCAAAGCCAAATCTATGATCTCCAAAATCAAGTCTTTGAATATGAGGCGAGATTTAAAGGTATGAGTTTAGCTTCCAATTGTAGGACTCGTGAGACCCGTGGTTCCTCTTATGATGGTGAGCCGCTGCCATGGAAGCCGGAGGATAAGCTCGCTACTACCTCATCACCACCACCTCCTTCTTCATCACCAAAGGAGACTTGAGTATCGGCTATGGGCACTCCCCTTGGCTTGTGCCAAGCTTGGGGGAGGTGCCCCGGTATCATATCACACCACCTCTTTTTCCCTTATTTATCTTAGTTCGATCTTGAGTTATCTTTTAAATTAGTTGAATAAAAGCTTAGTTCGATCCTTTTCGAGTGTTTTGCTTAGTGATAATCAAGGTTGGAAAAAGCGGTAGGCGTAAGCGAGGCGGTTGGCCTTCACCTAGTGCCTAGGCGGTGCCTAGGTGGTAATATAGTTTTTACTCATAGTGTATTTGTGATTATTATATGGGTGTTGATATTAGTTTAGGGCATATAAATAAGTTAATTGCCGTCCACTGCCATTGGAATATAACCCGTTTGGCATATCAGTGCAGTATGTGGCATGATTTCTTGCTTGGGTAGGCAATTCCTTTCTTGCCCTGCCTAGACCTCCATTTATGCCCTAAGCGAGGCGTTTGGCCATTGCCTAGTGCCTAGGCATGCCTAAGCGGCTCCTAGGCACTGCCTTTTCCAACAGAGGTGATAATCCATCTTTGTAATTGTGTGCGAGATATATAACAAAGTTTAGTTCGAGTTTTTCTTTCTTTAATTTTATGTTTCAATCAAAATAAAGAAAAATAAAAATGAAAAGATCATATGCTAATCTTATGGTAAGTAATGACATCACATAAGGAAAAGTATAAGTGGTAAAATTTATTGGAGATTGACAAACATGGCATTGGTCAATGATGCAATTCATGAAAGAATTAATAAAGAAAGAGAAGATTCACATGCAAATATACTATCTTGGACATCTTTTATGATTGTGGGCCCCCATCAAAATATTTTATGCCAAAATTGTTGACATTGGACAAGGAAGACAAATGTAATGATTTATGTTTGTTCATATTCACATAGAAGTTATATTGTCATAGATCCTTTAACATGTGGTGCTTGCCCCCTATCTTTGCTAGCCAAAAATTCCGCACTAAGTAGAGATACTACTTGTGCATCCAAAAACCCTTAAACCCAAATCTTGTTTTGAGAGTCCACCATACCTACCTATGGATTGAGTAAGATCCTTCAAGTAAGTTGCCATCATTGCAATAAGGCAATAAAATTGCTTCTAAATGTGTTGGTTCATTTAGTGTAAGAGAAAATTGAGCGTTGTACGAACTTGTGATGGCAAAATAATAAAGACGACAGATTGCATAATAAAGGTTGCTATCATAAGGGGCAATACAACGTGACGTTCTTTTGCACTAAGGGCATGGCCAACGGGCCACGCTGGTCCGCTGCCCCAGCATGCCACGTAGGTGGATGGAGTCCAGCTCAACTAAAGGTGATGCTTGCAGGGGCATACTAGTTCGTGCAGAGGAGTTGGCTTGTCCGCTGATAAAGTGGAAGAGGACCACGCTGCCCACGGTGAAAAGCAAGGGAGATTGTCATGGAGGTGTGAAAGTTTGATAAAAAAGAATTAAATGGGGCCTATGAAGAATCACAAAGAGCCAGTTTTGCGTTGGTGGTGCCTAGTTGAAGCAGTGGTTTGAACACCATTTGCTTACGTGAATTGCTAGGGCAGCAACTAGGTGTTACCCCCATTGTACATGCCCTAAGAGATTGAGCATACCAACCAAAAAGCGCATGACAACCTCTGCTTCCCGCTGCGAAGGGCCTACCTTTTACTTTTATGTATTTACTTTTATGCAAGAGCCAAATTATTCTTCTCCATTCCTTTTTATTTTTTCTTTTGCAAGCATCATGTGGTGAGGAAAGATCTAGGCACATATGTCCAGCTGGATATGAGTGAGCATGAGTTATTATTGTTGACATCACCGTTGAGGTGAATACGTTGGGAGGCGAAACCATAAGCCCATATCTTTCTAGAGAGGCAAATTTATGTGCAAGATGGTAGCTGTGCATCGGGGGTGGCAGCTACGCATGCAGCAGCTACCGTTCGATTCGCCCCATCGTGCATTACACTTTTTGGCAGAGCCCTCCCTATGGCTGTGGTTGCCAGGCTATGATTTCCTGGCACAACCTAGCTACTACCTGACCTGTAAAGTTCTCCTTGGGCTTTAACTCGATGTTGGGCTGGTAGTTGGGCTTGTGGGCTTTTGGGATGCATGTGTTCCTCCTGCTTCCGGGTGGACAGCGATGCACAGATGGCTGGTAGTTTATTTAGTCGACCCATCCCCCCCCC
>NW_021293975.1:0-1566 GCF_002162155.2 Triticum dicoccoides | reverse complement strand
CAGGACCCCAGCCAGCCCACGTAGGAGAGGGTTTAAGGTGAGTTAAGTCTGGGGCGTTACTGGTAACGCCCCACATAAAGGCCTTTACTATCATAAAGTCTACTTGATTACAGGCCGTTGCAGTGCAGAGTGCCTCTTGACCTCCTGGTGGTCGAGTGAGTCTTCGTGGTCGAGTCCTTCAGACCAGTCGAGTGAATCCTCGTTGGTCGACTGGAAGGCGACCTCTTCTAAGGATGTCCTGGGGTAAGTTACTTGGATCAGGTCCATGACCCTACCCTAGGTACATAACCCCGTCAGGTCCCGCTATTGGTTATTGACCGGAGACGTGTCTCGGTCATGTCTACATTGTTCTCGAACCCGTAGGGTCCGCACGCTTAAGGTTTCGATGACAGTTATATTATGAGTTTATACGTTTTGATGTGCCGAAGGTTGTTCGGAGTCCCGGATGTGATCACGGACATGACGAGGATTCTCGAAATGGTCGAGACATAAAGATTGATATATTGGAAGCCTATGTTTGGATATCGGAAGTGTTCCGGGTGAAATCGGGATTTTACCGGAGTACCGGGAGGTTACCGGAACCCCCCCGGGAGATATATGGGCCTTAGTGGGCCTTAGTGGAAAAGAGAAGAGGCAGCCAGAGATGGGCGGCGCGCCCCTCCCCTCCCTTGGTCCGAATAGGACAAGGAGAGGGGGTCGGCCCCCCTTCCTCTTTTCCCCCCTCCGCGAATCCTATTCCAACTAGGATTGGGGGAGGAATCCTACTCCCGGAGGGAATAGGACTCCTCCTGGCGCGCCTCTCCTAGGCCGGCCGCACCCCCCCTTGAGCCTTTATATACGGAGGCAGGGGCACCCCATAGGAACACAAGCTGATACACGTGATCATATTCTTAACCGTGTGCGGTGCCCCCTTCCACCATAATCCTCGATAATATTGTAGCGGTGCTTAGGCGAAGCCCTGCGACAGTAGTACATCAAGATCGTCACCATGCCGTCGTGCTGACGGAACTCTTCCCCGACACTTTGCTAGATCGGAGTCCGGGGATCGTCATCGAGCTGAACGTGTGCTAGAACTCGGAGGTGTCGTAGTTTCGGTGCTTGATCGGTCGGGCCGTGGAGACGTACGACTACATCAACCAAACGCTTCCGTTGTCGATCTACAAGGGTACGTAGATCACACTCTCCCCTCTCGTTGCTATGCATCACCATGATCTTGCGTGTGCGTAGGAATTTTTTTGAAATTACTACGTTCCCCAACAACTATATCGTCATCGAACGTTAAGCGTTCGGGCCCTACGGGTTCGAGAACTATCTAGACATGACCGAGATACCTCTCTAGTCAATAAACAATAGCGAAACCTGGATGCCCATATTGGCTCCTACATATGCTATGAAGATCTTTATCGGTCGAACCATTATGACAACATACATAATTCCCTTTGTCCATCAGTATGTTACTTCCCGAGTTTCGATCGTTGGTATCTTCATACCTAGTTCAATCTCGTTACCGGCAAGTCTCTTTACTCGTTCCGTAATACATCATCTTGCAACTAACTCATTACTCAC
>NW_021293974.1:0-2528 GCF_002162155.2 Triticum dicoccoides | reverse complement strand
AGGTGGAATATGATGGAGGGGGGCACCGCATACGGCTAAGAGATCAAAGATCAATTGTTGTGTCTATGGGGTGCCCCCTGCCCCCGTATATAAAGGAGCTAGGGGGAGGCGTCCGGCCAAGGAGGAGGGCGCGCCAAAGGGGGAGTCCTACTCCCACCGGGAGTAGGACTTCTCCTTTCCTAGTAGGAGTAGGAGAGAAGGAAGGGGAAGAGAGAAGGGAAGGAAGGAGGGGGCGCAGCCCCTCCCCCTAGTCCAATTCGTACTAGGCCTTGGGGGGCGTGTGGCCTGCCCTAGGCAGCCCCTCTCTCTTTCCCGTATGGCCCAATAAGGCCCAATACTTCTCCCCGGCGAATTCCCGTAACTCTCCGGTACTCCGAAAAATACCCGAATCACTCGGAACCTTTCCGATGTCTGAATATAGTCGTCAAATATATCGATCTTTATGTCTCGACCATTTCAAGACTCCTCGTCATGTCCCCGATCTCATCCGGGACTCCGAACTACCTTTGGTACATCAAATCACATAACTCATAATACAAATCGTCACCGAACTTTAAGCGTGCGGACCCTACGGGTTCGAGAACTATGTAGACATGACCGAGACACGTTTCTGGTCAATAACCAATAGCGGAACCTGGATGCTCATATTGGCTCCTACATATTCTACGAAGATCTTTATTGGTCAAACCGCATAACAACATACGTTGTTCCCTTTGTCATCGGTATGTTACTTTCCCTAGATTCGATCGTCGGTATCTCAATACCTAGTCCAATCTCGTTACCGGCAAGTCTCTTTACTCGTTATGTAATGCATCATCCCGCAACTAACTCATTATTCACATTGCTTGCAAGGCTTATAGTGATGTGCATTTCCGAGAGGGCCCAGAGATACCTCTCCGACAATCGGAGTGACAAATCCTAATATCGAAATACGCCAACTCAACAAGTACCTTTGGAGACACCTGTAGAGCACCTTTATAATTACCCAGTTACATTGTGACGTTTGGTAGCACACAAAGTGTTCCTCCGGTAAACAGGAGTTGCATAATCTCATAGTCATAGGAACATGTATAAGTCATGAAGAAAGCAATAGCAACATACTAAATGATCAAGTGCTAAGCTAACGGAATGGGTCAAGTCAATCACATCATTCTCCTAATGATGTGATCCCGTTAATCAAATGGCAACTCATGTCTATGGCTAGGAAACTCAACCATCTTTGATTAACGAGCTAGTCAAGTAGAGGCATACTAGTGACACTATGTTTGTCTATATATTCACACATGTATTATGTTCCCGGTTAATACAATTCTAGCATGAATAATAAACATTTATCATGAAATAAGGAAATAAATAATAACTTTATTATTGCCTCTAGGGCATATTTCCTTCATTAACTAGCCATGGGAGGATTCTTTTTCATTCAAGATTTCAGATCCAATGATTTTATTCAAACAGCAAGTAAAATGAAAATACTCTCCAAGCAAAACACATATCATGTGACGAATAAAAATATAGCTCTGGGTAAGTTATACCGATGGTTTTGAAGACGAAAGAGGGGATGCCTTCCAGGCATCCCCAAGCTTAGGCGCTTGAGTCTTCCTTGAATATTACCTTGGGCTGCTATGGGCATCCCCAAGCTTAGAGTGTTTCCACTCCTTATTCTCCTCATATCGATATCTCACTCAAAACTTGAAAACTTCAATCACACAAAACTTAATGGAACTTCGTGAGATGGATTAGTATGATAAAGAGTAAATCATTCACTTTGGTACTGTCAAAGACAAGATTGATAATTTTTCTCACACAATGCCTACTGTACCATATCATTTCTACAATTTATATTGAACAATATAAGACATAGAAAATAGAAAGCAAGCAAACTATGCATTAAAAACAGAATCTGCCAGAAACAGAACAGTCCGTAATTGAGAAACAGTAACGGGGCTAGCTAGGAGCCACTACAGCGATTTGACGTTCTCGGTCGTCCGATCGCACTGTGGATGACCCAGATCCTCTTAACTTCGCGTAGTTGCTTCTTTCCCTCATCACGACGCAACTCTGTGATAACCTTTTACGCGTAAACGGGTGGCTGCTCTGCAAACCTACCTAGAGATTTTTTCGTTAACCGGGCCGAGAGGCTGTGGGCCGCATAGCCATGAGAGGACGACTTTTTAGCGAACCGACCTCTCAGAGTACCACATTCTCTCTCCCCAAAGCATCGCTTCCCAGCGCAGTCGGTGGTGGCGGACCATGGCGATGGAGCTCCTGGTTCGATCGTTTCTGCCATTTTGCCTCGCTTTGCCTATTGTGATGCTGGAGATTGGTTGCTTCTCCTTTCATCTCCCTTCGTTGTCTTTCTTCACGCCCTCCTCCACCTTTCCGACAACACAGATTGGTGCCGCGGCAACTCCCTGCCATCCTCTAGCGGAGGCTCGATGGAAAGAACAACGTCTTTCTTGGTGACCTTCCGACTGGAAAATGGAGCACCTCGGAAGATCGGGAACGAGGAAAGGAGCCACCCAACT
>NW_021293973.1:0-1424 GCF_002162155.2 Triticum dicoccoides | reverse complement strand
TAGGTTTTGGTATGAACCCTAGATAGCTAGGTTTTGCTATAAAACCTAGGTAGCTATTTTCATATATATCAAATTAGCTAAGTATCAAATTAGGTCAGAAAATATTATTCTAGGAATTAGCTAGGTTAACTAGGTTAACTAGCTAGCTAGGTTACCTAACTAAGTTAACTAGCTAGGTTAATTAGGTTAACTAGGTTGGCTAGGTTAGAGCAAAAATTTATCTAGGGCAGTAGGGTTTAACTAGGGCAGTAGGGTTTAGAGCAAAAATTTAGGTAGGGCAGTAGGGTTTAAATAGGGTTTTTGTTTCCATAGATGTTTTTCTTGAAGGAACAAACTGAAGAAAATGTTGCAGCAGTGCTGCTAGTAGTATATAGTCATACTAGTAGATGTTAATTAGGTCAGGGCAGTAGTGGTACTAGTAGATGTTAATTAGATGTTTTTTAGTGAGGGTAGTAGGGTTTTACTAAGTTAATTAGGCTAGTAGCGCTACTGGTAGTAGTGGTACAATAGGTTAATTAGGTGAAGTTAAATGAATGACCTAAATGATTGAAATTAATACTTAACTGGATTTTTTATCTCATCATTATATAGCACTAAAGTTAACTAAGTTTCTCTATTAGTAGTTAGCAGAATTTTCTTCTACACTTAGGTTACTAGTGGTAGTGGTAGTGGTACCGTCAGTTAATTAGGTGAAGTTAAATGAATGAAACTAGTAGTTAACTGAAGTTTTTTCATTTCATTATAGAACACTAAAGTGAACTGAATTTTGTTCTATTAGTAGCTAACTGAATTTTCTTCTACACTTAGTTTTTGAATTAGCTTGTGAAATTTCGACTTGTATCATAATTTTTGATTGTTCCATAATATTATATTATCTGTTTTGGATGTTTTATATGCATTAATATGCTATTTTATATTATTTTTGGGACTAACCTATTAACCTAGAGCATAGTGTCACTTTCTGTTTTTCCTTGTTTTTGAGTTTCGTAGAAAAAGAATACCAAACGGAGTCCAAACAGAATGATACCTTTGCGATGATTTTCCATAGACCGGAAGACAACCAGAAGACTTAGAGATAAACTGATAGGAGCTACGAGGCAGCCACAAGGACGGAGGGCGCGCCCAGGGGGTAGGACGCGCCCCCAACCATGTGGGGCCCCCATGACCCTCCTGACCTAATTCTTTCGCCTATATGTTCCCAAATATCCCCAAACCACTAGAGGCATCCACAAAAACACTTTTCCACCACCGCAACCTTCTGTACCCATCAGATCCCATCTAGGGACCTTTTCTGGCTCCCTGCCAGAGGAGGATTCGATCACGGAGGGCTTCTACATCAACTCTATTGCCCTTCCGATGAAGCGTGACTAGTTTACCTCAGACCTATGGGTCCATAGCTAGTAGCTAGATGGCTTCTTATCTCT
>NW_021293972.1:0-897 GCF_002162155.2 Triticum dicoccoides | reverse complement strand
TCATGACTTATACATGTTCCTATGACTATGAGATTATGCAACTCCCGTTTACCGGAGGAACACTTTGGGTACTACCAAACGTCACAACGTAACTGGGTGATTATAAAGGAGTACTACAGGTGTCTCCAATGGTCGATGTTGGGTTGGCGTATTTCGAGATTAGGATTTGTCACTCCGATTGTCGGAGAGGTATCTCTGGGCCCTCTCGGTAATACACATCACATAAGCCTTGCAAGCATTACAACTAATATGTTAGTTGTGAGATGATGTATTACGGAACGAGTAAAGAGACTTGCCGGTAACGAGATTGAACTAGGTATTGGATACCGACGATCGAATCTCGGGCAAGTAACATACCGATGACAAAGGGAACAACGTATGTTGTTATGCGGTCTGACCGATAAAGATCTTCGTAGAATATGTAGGAACCAATATGGGCATCCAGGTCCCGCTATTGCTTATTGACCAGAGACATGTCTCGGTCATGTCTACATTGTTCTCGAACCCGTAGGGTCCGCACGCTTAAGGTTACGATGACAGTTATATTATGAGTTTATGCATTTTGATGTACCGAAGGTTGTTCGGAGTCCCGGATGTGATCACGGACATGACGAGGAGTCTCGAAATGGTCGAGACATAAAGATTGATATATTGGAAGTCTATGTTTGGACATCGGAAGTGTTCCGGGTGAAATCGGGATTTTACCGGGTTACCGGGAGGTTACCGGAACCCCCCGGGAGCCATATGGGCCATCATGGGCCTTAGTGGAAAGGAGAAAAGGGCAGCCCAAGGGGGCTGTGCGCCTCCCCCCTTCCCCTAGTCCTATTAGGACTAGGAGAGGTGGCCGGCCACCCCTCTCCCTCTTTCCCCCTTGGGAATCCTAGTTGGAATAGGATT
>NW_021293971.1:0-2544 GCF_002162155.2 Triticum dicoccoides | reverse complement strand
GTGGTTGTCATAGTATGCCTAGTAGTTGAAGGAACAATCATATCAACTCTTGGAATGTGCACCGTGCGCTTGTTCTCCTCGTGGCCAACACGTCGTTTTATTTCCTGTTCAGCTTTGCAAGCAAGATGAAACAAATGGTCCATAGGATAACACTCTTCATGAATTAGTATCTCTTGAATATCACGGTTTAATCCTCCCCAAAATCTATCCATAAAATCATCTTCACTTTCTTCTAAAGAGGAATGCAACAAGGTAGTTTGTAAATCATCATAATATTTTGTTACAGTTTCACTACCTTGTTTTAAGTGTTGCAACTTCTTAATCATGTCACGAGTATAATAAGCAGGGACGAAAGTATGTCGCATGGCAAGTTTCAAATCATCCCAAGTAGTAGGTATATAATCAAGGTGTAACCGACAATATTCACTCCACCAAACCAAAGCATAACCAGTGAAAGAAACAACCGCAACCTTAACCTTTTTATGTTCATTGAAATTATGGGAAGCAAATATATTTTTTATGTCGAACTCCCATTCAATATATAAAGCAGGTTTAAAACGGCCATTAAATGGTGGTATAGATACATTAACCTGATCATGTGCATTTGGATGTTTGTGCACCTCTCGTGACGGTTGTGGTATTTGCAAAGGTGGTGGCACGTCTCCCGCGATCGACGAAGCCCATGAATTGACTCTGGATCCTGTCATGATTAGTACAACAAGAAACAAAACCCAAAAATAATGTTCCTATAACTACTAGGATGTGGTGGTAAAACGCTCACAGTAAAGCAAATATCAATGTCTTACACGTTCTTACCATGCAGCAGGCGGTGATCGGCAACCAGCGGTGTCAAGTAACTCCGAATATTGAGTAAAGCGATTGCCAGGGGAGTGTACGTATACACGGTGTAGAAATATGTGGAGCTGGGTTGGCTATATATGGTAGCAAAAGATTAGCAATAATCAATTCATAGATGCAATGTTGAATAAACGCTCAACGACGGTACTGTGCTGGTCCTAGGCTAGACCGAACTAGAGACGCGAGCCTAGAACACTAATGAGGTCACGTCGTAGCACAACCAGCATCAATGAAGGATACAAAGTAGCTCTGGACAGCAAGATATAAGTGAAGATCACAACGGCAGTAAAGATAATGATGTGAAACAATAGCCAAGCTGTTTACTGAACAGTGCACAAAACAGATTCCAATCCGAATTCAGGTACGAGATTGATTCTAGATAGATCCAATTTTTTTTCTTCTCTCTTTTTTTTTCTCACGCTTTTTTTTTTCTTTTTCTTCTCCCTCTTTTTCTTTTTTTTTCTTTCCTTTTTTCTCTCTTTTTTTTCTTTATTTTCTTTTTCTCCCTCTTTCCAAGACAAACTAGATAAGATGCAGATTCGATCAGGCGAAGATGTGAGTGACCTCAACTATGATTATGACAATAAACAGTGCGTAGCACGTGGTGGAAATTGGTGGATTGGATGGTGGATAGCGGATGGGATAATGATGCAGCGGCTGCGTGACTAATGTGAACAGAACTCGAAACTCTAAAGGAACTAGACACTAAGACCAGCAACTCGACACGACGATGCAACCGATAATTCAACTATGCAAGCAATGAAAAGAAAATTGCAAAGGCTCAGACTGGCTTGGACCAAGGATGAATAGATCTAACTCTTTTTTGTGGCTTTTTCTTGGACAATAGGTAAGAAAATAAATCTAATCTAGGAAAACTGGAAATTCTCACCGAGCAACCTGAAAACTGATACCACTTGATAGAGGCGAGGGTATCCCGATCTTTCGATGAGATGATAACTATCGATTTGGTGGAGACGACTTTGACGATCCGACTACAAACGTGCACGATGTTGCGCCTTAGCAATCGCTAAACCAATCTCCTGAGGTTACTGGTGATGCTGGAAGCACGGTCAGCCTGACCACGAAGGTCTATTCCTGCAAGCAATCGAAGAACGAGCAAGAATATGATAAAGCAATCTGAATATTGCAAATCTATATGAAGTATTGATAATGGTGGGGATCCGGAAGCGGCCTTGGTCTGGTCGTTGGACACAAACGAAGTACACGAAGTTGCAATGGCTAACTTTTAACTAAACAAATCCCCAGGAAAAGCTACTAGATGGATCTACTTATATAGGAGCAAGGGGTGGCGGCCAAGGAGGTGGGAGGACGTCCCAAGGCAGCCTAAAACTAAATCTAGGTCGTACAAGGCCAATGGGCCCAAGTGGAGGTGATGTAACACCTTTGGACTTGTAGTTTGACTCGGATTCTGCTGCAGCATCAGATTGTTTCGTCCACAACTCAACGCTCCGGACGAATTTGAAGGTGATTCCAATTGGGTTGGAAAGTGCACGAAATCTAGTTTCCAACAAAAAAAGAATCACCCAATTCGGAGTCCGTATGAAAAACTTGTGTCCGTTTTGAGTCAGGTGTGTCTGTGCAGTCCGAATCTGAATCCAGAACGTGAGAGACTTGGACTCTATCTTCTCTTGGGCCAAAAGTGACGTGAGAGAACTTTTTGGACAG
>NW_021293970.1:0-995 GCF_002162155.2 Triticum dicoccoides | reverse complement strand
AGCTCCATGGAGAGGTCGGGGGCGTCGAGGCGGAGCCTTTGGTCACTCTGGTGGGGTGGAACGACGGTGGTGGCTACGACTGCGACGAGCGGCGGCGACAGCGGTCCTCGGTCGCGCGAGTGAGAGAGCCAGAGAAGAGAGAAGAAGGAATGGGGGAGAGTGAGAGCGGTCCAGGGGGGTGCGTGGCATCCTCAGGGCGACGGGGAGACAGGCAGAGAGGCAGGAGGTGGCCTGGGCGTGTGCCCGCGCGCTCCGGCCACGCGCCTGCGCCTACTGGCGCGAGGAGGAAGGCGACAGGGGGGGGGGAAGTGGTGGGCTGGGCCTGCCAGCTAGGCCGCCAGGTAGGTTTGGGCCGGGTGGGCTGACAGGTAACTTCCTTCTCTCTCTCTGTCTTTTATTTCTGTTTTGTTTTATTTAATTTATTTTGTCACTGTTTTGAATTTAAAATAATTCAAACAATGCCAAAAACTCCTCTGAATATTTTATATTGCTAGATGGACTCTTCCAAAAGCTTATAAAATATTTCAGGGGTATTTGAAAATTATATTCTAATTATATGAATATAATTCAAATTCAAATAGCTAATGAATTAAATCCAAAGTCCCAAAAATAATTCCTTAAAAATGTTCAATATTTTGGTTGGGACCAGAACCCTTACCAAAAATTATCAAACATTTAAGAAGAGCATTTTGGAGCAATGAATGAGATTTCTAGGGTTTTTGCCCCTCTTTTATTTAAGTTTTTGAGGCTTCCAAAATTCCTCAGTTCAAGTTTCGAAAATATAGACATGATGCACACATGAAGCTAGCCTAGAGCACTACCAGTAGCTAGGGATGTGACAACTCACCCCCACTAAACAAGAATCTCGTCTCGAGATTCAAGCGTAGGGTAAGGTGAAGGGTAACGCAGACTAGTACGATCTTCAGGATCCAGGTTGCACTTCAATTGAACGTTGATTCGTTCATCATCATTGTCTTGTCGTCTTGTTCTGAGAA
>NW_021293969.1:0-1609 GCF_002162155.2 Triticum dicoccoides | reverse complement strand
TATGAGTTTATGCATTTTGATGTACCGAAGGTTGTTCGGAGTCCCGGATGTGATCACGGACATGACGAGGAGTCTCGAAATGGTCGAGACATAAAGATTGATATATTGGAAGTCTATGTTTGGACATCGGAAGTGTTCCGGGTGAAATCGGGATTTTACCGGGTTACCGGGAGGTTACCGGAACCCCCCGGGAGCCATATGGGCCATCATGGGCCTTAGTGGAAAGGAGAAAGGGGCAGCCCAAGGGGGCTGCGCGCCTCCCCCCTTCCCCTAGTCCTATTAGGACTAGGAGAGGTGGCCGGCCACCCCTCTCCCTCTTTCCCCCTTGGGAATCCTAGTTGGAATAGGATTGGAGGGGAGTCCTACTCCCGGTAGGAGTAGGACTCCTCCTGCGCCACCTCCTCCTGGCCGGCGCCTCCTCCCCCCCTTGGCTCCTTTATATACAGAGGCAGGGGCACCTCTAAACACAGAAGTTGACACAAGTTGATCCACGTGATCGATTCCTTAGCCGTGTGCGGTGCCCCCTGCCACCATATTCCTCGATAATACTGTAGCGGAGTTTAGGCGAAGCCCTGCTACTGTAGTTCATCAAGATCGTCACCACGCCGTCGTGCTGACGGAACTCTTCCCCGACACTTTGCTGGATCGGAGTCCGGGGATCGTCATCGAGCTGAACGTGTGCTCGAACTCGGAGGTGCCGTAGTTTCGGTGCTTGATCGGTTGGATCGTGAAGACGTACGACTACTTCCTCTACGTCGTGTCATCGCTTCCGCAGTCGGTCTGCGTAGGGTACGTAGACAATACTCTTCCCCTCGTTGCTATGCATCACATGATCTTGCTTGTGCGTAGGAAAATTTTTGAAATTACTACGAAACCCAACAGTGGCATCCGAGCCTAGGTTATTGATGTTGATGTTATATGCACGAGTAGAACACAAGTAAGTTGTGGACGATACAAGTCATACTGCCTACCAGCATGTCATACTTTGGTTCGGCGGTATTGTTGGACGAGACGACCCGGACCAACCTTACGCGTACGCTTACGCGAGACCGGTTCCCTCGACATGCTTTGCACAGAGATGGCTTGCGGGCGACTGCCTCTCCAACTTTAGTTGAACCAAGTATGGCTACGCCCGGTCCTTGCGAAGGTTAAAACGGAGTCTATTTGACAAACTATCGTTGTGGTTTTGATGCGTAGGTGAGATTGGTTCTTACTTAAGCCCGTAGCAGCCACGTAAAAACATGCAACAACAAAGTAGAGGACGTCTAACTTGTTTTTGCAGGGCATGTTGTGATGTGATATGGTCAAGGCATGATGCTGAATTTTATTGTATGAGATGATCATGTTTTGTAAACAAGTTATCGGCAACTGGCAGGAGCCATATGGTTGTCGCTTTATTGTATGCAATGCAATCGCGATGTAATGCTTTACTTTATTACTAAACGGTAGTGATAGTCGTGGAAGCATAAGATTGGCGAGACGACAACGATGCTACGATGGAGATCAAGGTGTCGCGCCGGTGACGATGGTGATCATGACGGTGCTTCGGAGATGGAGATCACAAGCACAAGATGATGATGGCCATATCATATCACTTATATTGATTGCA
>NW_021293968.1:0-1247 GCF_002162155.2 Triticum dicoccoides | reverse complement strand
GCCGTTGTGCTGCTGCTGGATGGAGTCTTCCTCAACCTCTCCCTCTCTCCTTGCTGGATCAAGGCGTGGGAGACGTCACCGGGCTGTACGTGTGTTGAACGCGGAGGTGCCGTCCGTTCGGCACTTGATCATCGGTGATCTGAATCACGACGAGTACGACTCCATCAACCCCGTTCACTTGAACGCTTCCGCTTAGCGATCTACAAGGGTATGTAGATGCACTCCCCTTTCTACTCGTTGCTGGTCTCTCCATAGATAGATCTTGGTGTTACGTAGGAAATTTTTTGAATTTCTGCTACGTTCCCCAACAGTGGCATCATGAGCTAGGTCTATTGCGTAGATTCTTTGCACGAGTAGAACACAAAGTAGTTGTGGGCGTTGATGTTGTTCAATATGCTTACCGTTACTAGTCCAATCTTGTTTCGACGGTATTGCGGGATGAAGCGGCCCGGACCGACCTTACACGTACTCTTACGTGAGACAGGTTCCACCGATTGACATGCACTTGGTGCATAAGGTGGCTAGCGGGTGCCAGTCTCTCCCACTTTAGTCGGAACGGATTCGATGAAAAGGGTCCTTATGAAGGGTAAATAGCAATTGGCATATAACATTGTGGTCTTGCGTAGGTAAGAAACGTTCTTGCTAGAAACCCATAGCAGCCACGTAAAACATGCAACAACAATTAGAGGACGTCTAACTTGTTTTTGCAGGGTATGCTATGTGATGTGATATGGCCAAGAAGAATGTGATGAATGATATGTGATGTATGAGATTGATCATGTTCTTGTAATAGGAATCACGACTTGCATGTCGATGAGTATGACAACCGGCAGGAGCCATAGGAGTTGTCTTTATTTTTTGTATGACCTGCGTGTCATTGAAGAACGCCATGTAACCTACTTTACTTTATTGCTAAACGCGTTAGTCATAGAAGTAGAAGTAGTCGTTGGCGTGACAACTTCATGAAGACACGATGATGGAGATCATGATGATGGAGATCATGGTGTCATGCCGGTGACAAGATGATCATGGAGCCCCGAAGATGAAGATCAAAGGAGCTATATGATATTGGCCATATCATGTCACTACTCTATTTGATTGCATGTGATGTTTATCATGTTTATGCATCTTGTTTACTTAGGACGACGGTAGTAAATAAGATGATCCCTTACAAAATTTCAAGAAGTGTTCTCCCCTAACTGTGCACCGTTGCTACAGTTCGTCGCTTCTAAGCACCACGTGATGAT
>NW_021293967.1:0-1030 GCF_002162155.2 Triticum dicoccoides | reverse complement strand
GAAAATTTAAAAACTTAAATTTGTACATGTTTTGCAAAAACGTGTTATGAAAAGGTAAAAGGGCTATAACTTTTGCATACGATGTCGGAAAAAATGTATAATATATCAAAATGTTCAACACGAAAATCCGAATCCTGTAAAGCGTATGGTTCAACAAGTATCTTGGTATGGGTTACAAGTGGATGTGAAAACTTCTTTTACACAGTACGAACATTTTATTCATAGTTCTTCAAAAAGAAAACACACACTACAAAACCGATGGAAGACCACAATTGGAAGCATGTTATACGGTTCCTATAGGATACGCTGTTACACAAACACAATGTACGCATGCTCCACAGCTCCCCGTCACAAGTAGCGAGTCAGAGCTGCAAATCCATGTACATATAGATTATTACACTTCGATATGTCACCTGTGTGACCACACAAGAGAATTTAATGCATGTATCACATTCATATGCAGGTGATACTGATAGTACATATAGTAATCTATGGAGCTTAATTAGGGCAGCGGAAGTCTTTCGGCACTCTCTTGCCGCACTGGTTGACGAGCACCTCGATGGCGATGGGCAGCATGAGGTTGATGTTGAGGGCCTTGACCTTGATGGTGGTGCAAAGGCAGAGAGCAGTGTCGAGGTCGGCAACGCCGGACAACAGCAGGCAACATGTATTCCTGGCGCTACTGCCGATCACCACGTGCAACAGCCCATTGAGCGCGTCCACGCACGCAAGTAGCTTCAGTGTGTCCACGGGGCACTTGCCGGTCGATGTAGCCGGCGCTGGGGCCGGGGCTGGGGGTGGCGTCGGAGTCACAGGGGTGGGTGCTGGCGGCATCACGAGGGTCGGTGTTGGGGCCACCGGGATTGGCGTTGGAGAGACAGGGGTTGGTGCTGGCATCGGAGTCACAAGGGTTGGTGATGGCGGTATCATAGGAGTCGGTGTTGGGGCCACCGGAGTTGGCGTTGGAGAAACGGGGGTCGGTGCTGGCATCGAAGTCACCGATGTTGGTGTTGGCGGCATCACAGGGGCC
>NW_021293966.1:0-2752 GCF_002162155.2 Triticum dicoccoides | reverse complement strand
AATTTGAATCAAAGATTCAAATTTCAAACTCAAACATGGCCTTTTTAAGTGCTTTTCCTTGTTCTGCTTAAAACATCAATTTAACTTGTTTGATCATGCATGAAAATAGTACAGATGGATAGATTGGATTTTTCTGATCATTTTTCATATATAATTTGTCCAATTTGGAGTTACAGAATAAAAGTTATGAATTTTTGAAGTTTAAATAATATTCTGGAATTTCCTGATTTAATTTAAATCCAGAAATATAAATATTGCGCCAGCATGACGTCAGCATGACGTCAGTGGTCAACTGCGGCTGGCTGGGGTCAAACCTGACGTGTGGGGTCCACATGTCAGTGACAGGGGGGTTTTAACAGGGTTAATTTATTCCTAATTAGGGGTTAGTGACGCTGGGGCCCACTGTCAGTGTCAGGGGGTTAATTAAGCGGTGATTAGCACTAATCTGACCACCTGGCCGACGGGGCCCACGCGTCAGTGACCCTGGGGGGGTCAAACCCCAGGTCAAACAGGTCAAACCCACCGGCGACATGACGCCGGCGGGGCCCGAGATGGCGGCGCGATGCGGAAACGCGCTACAGGGCACGGGCGAGGCCGTGCTTGGGCTCGTTGGAGAGCCCTTGCTCCCGCGCGTCGAACGGTGGTGGTGGCCGTGCCTGTGGTGGCCGGTACAGACGACGGCGACGACCGTGGCGGCTGCCGGAGCTCGGTTGAGCTCGGGGTCGAGGCTACAACGGCTGCGGAGATGCGGGGTTGGCACCTACGGCTTCTACGCGGTGCGGTGAGGACGTGGTTGTGCTCGGTTGGGCGCTACGGTGACTGTGGCCACGACGGAGACGAGGCACGGCGGGGGCGAGCTTCGGAGCTCAAGGGGGCGGCAGCTACAGGATGCTAGGGACGACGGGGCAAGGGGGAATCGGGTCAGTGGCTCACCGCGGAGCTGCAGGGATGGTTAGCGGGCTCGGGGACGTCCGGTAGCTCCCGATTCGACGGCGACGATCTCCGGTGGCCGAGGAGGGGAACGGCGATGTGGGCGGCGATGCAGGGCTTCCGGAGACCCGTGGATCGGTGGGGAGGAAGAGGGGGTCGAGGCGGAGCTCCTGAGCTCAGCGGAGGGGCGAGGGGTGGCCGGTGACGGCTGCTATGGCGAACGGCGGCGATGGTGGTGTTCGGCCGTGAGAGAGGGAGCGAGGGAGAGGAGGGAGGAACCGAGGGAGAGTGAGAGAGAGCAGGGGGGAGGGCGTGGCGTCGTCCGGGGCATCGAGACGAGGAGGGGAGGGCAGGCAGGCAGGCGAGCAGGTGGCGTGGCGCGCGCGCGCGCCGGCCACACTCCCCTCCCTCTGTCGAAGACGAAGACGACAGAGGAGGGAGGCGGGCTGGGCCGCCTGCTGGCTGGGCCGGCCAGGTGGCTGGGCTGCACAGGGAGGAGCCCAGGTAAGCTCCTCCTTTTATGTATTTTTCTTTTTCTAATTTCTGACATTTGTTTTGATTTAAATAAAATATTAAATCATTTATTTACCTTATGCCAATTTTTGCAGGAGCTAGATATATTATTCCAGAGCTCCTTTATAATTGGCATAATATTTGGACATATATTAATATATATAACTAATATATTTCCAAAGCAAATATTTATGCATTAATTCCAAATGCCCAAAATAAATACCTATGAGCTCTTAAAAATATTGGTTTGATTTTTATCTCTGTCCAATATTTTCAGAGAGCAACATGAGCATTTTCTTGGACCTTCTTGGAGAAATTTTTATTTGGATCATTTTCAAAAATGATTCTGAGGGTTTCACAAATCCCCATTTCAAATTAAATGGAATTTTAAACATGATGCACACACTCTGATGCATGACTAGCTAGGGTGTGACAACTCACCCCCACTCAAAAGAATCTCGTCCCGAGATTTGGGTTCCTCCGGGAAGAAGGCGGGATACTCGAGTCGAAGACGATCCTCCCTTTCCCAAGTTGCTTCATCCTCAGAATGGTGCGACCATTGTACTTTGAGAAACTTGATATTATGACGTCGGGTGGTACGTTCGGCCTGATCGAGGATACGAACGGGGTACTCTCGATATGTAAGATTATCTTGGAGATCAAGCGTTTCGTGGTCCACTCCACGGATAGAATCCGAGAAGCAACGCCTGAGTTGAGAAACGTGGAAGACATCGTGGACTCTGGAGAGGTGCGGAGGTAGTTCCAACTGGTAGGCAACTTCTCCTCGTTTGGCGAGAATGCGAAAAGGTCCAATGTAACGGGGAGCCAATTTGCCCTTAATACCAAAACAATGGGTTCCCTTCAGAGGGGTGACCCGAAGATAAGCCTTCTCGTCAACCGCGAAAGTCATAGCCTTATGTTTTCGGTCATATTGACTCTTTTGACGAGATTGGGCTGTTTTCAACTTTTCACGAACGATACGAACTTGTTCTTCTGCTTCCTGAATCATATCCGGGCCAAAGAATTGTCTTTCCCCGGTCTCTGACCAGTTAAGGGGTGTTCGACACCGTCGTCCATAGAGAACTTCAAAAGGGGCTTTACCCAAGCTAGATTGATAGCTGTTGTTGTAAGCGAATTCGGCAAATGGAAGGCACTTCTCCCAGTCCATTCCGAATGAGATAACAGAGGCTCGAAGCATGTCTTCTAGAATCTGGTTGACGCGTTCCACTTGACCACTCGACTGAGGGTGGAAAGCGGTGCTGAAGGAGAGACGGGTTCCCATAGCATTTTGGAAACTTTCCCAAAATCG
>NW_021293965.1:7964-9959 GCF_002162155.2 Triticum dicoccoides | reverse complement strand
GTCATACGGAGTGACAAATCCCAGTCTCGATCCGTGTCAACCCAACAGATACTTTCGGAGATACCTGTAATGCACCTTTATAGTCACCCAGTTACGTTGTGACGTTTGATACACCCAAGGCACTCTTACGGTATCCGGGAGTTACACGATCTCATGGTCGAAGGAAGAGATACTTGACACTGGCAAAGCTCTAGCAAAACGAACTACACGATCTTTTATGCTATGCTTAGGATTGGGTCTTGTCCATCACATCATTCTCCTAATGATGTGATCCCGTTATCAACGACATCCAATGTCCATAGTCAGGAAACCATGACTATCTGTTGATCACAACGAGCTAGTCAACTAGAGGCTCACCAGGGACATATTGTGGTCTAAGTATTCACTCGTGTATTACGATTTCCGGATAATACAGTTATAGCATGAATAAAAGACATTTATCATGAACATTGAAATATAATAATACTTTTATTATTTCCTCTAGGGCATATTTCCAACACCTTCTTGGTGGGGATGGAGTCTCTGCTTGCGGCGAGCTGCCCGAAGATGAAGATGAAGAGGAGTTGATGTCCAGCGAGCCGCTCGCATCCTCAGCGGGCTCGCTCGACTCGACGCCACGCTCGGCAAGCTCTTTCTCCCCAGCGGCTCCCCTCGCTCGGCACGGCTTGCCGCCTCTGCTGCATCTGCCTCCTCCACGGTGAATCCAAATTCGCCCGCGGCTGCGGCTGCAGCCGCCTCTTCCAGCCTAGTGGCGATGCGTGTCATCTCCGCATCGGTGGTGTCGCGGGTGAGGCTATCCTTTTCGTCGGAGCGGATTGGCACTTCTACCAAGCCATCGAAGAACTCCTGCATGACGTCGTCTGTAGGCTCTTGCCAAGTTGGCGCAATTCCATGCGAATCGCACAGCGGCATCATTGCACGGATGCGGTCGAGCGCGGAGTTGTTGCACAGCGGAACGACACCCCCCGGCAACCTGAACACTTCGGGATGTTGAGGGTCGTACTTGAACAGCTCCTGGAGCATCGTGTTGAGCTCCAGAACAGTGAAGTTGAAGTTGAGGCCCGGACGCAGCCTCATGATATCCGCCGCATTCTTGAATTCCCAGGCGGGTCACCCCGTTCCTGCAGGGGGGCGATGCGGCGACGAAGAAAATCTGCGCCAACAGCGCCTACAGTGAGCCCGGCAAGCCTGAGGCGTAGAATCCGGGTGACGGCAATCTTCAGCCTATCGTCTTCCAGGGCCACGTCACTCCAATCGCTGCCGCGCGCTACTGGGGTTTGGCGCCGGGCGGTAAACGGCTGCGGGTTCTCCTCGTCAATCCAGCACCAGTTTCCTTCTTGCCGGCCCTCGAGATCCAGGCGATTCCGCCGGATAAAGGCTCTCCCCTCTCTACTCGGGGTATAAAGAAGTGGCGGAAAAGGGCTACATTGGGATGGACTCCGACAAAGTTTTCGCAGAGATGTGCGAAAACTGCCATGGTCAGAACGGCGTTGGGGGTGAAGTCAAGGAGGTGGAATCCGTAGGTGTTCATGATATCGCAGAAGAACTTAGAGAAAGGCGGGCAGAGCCCGCAGTAGAAGAACAAGGCGAAGAAAGGATATCCATTTGGGGCCGTCTTCCAAGCGGCGGCTGGAAGTACCTTCGTGCGCGAGTGCGCTCGCGTCTCCGTCGACCAGAAGAGGTAGTAGTTCTCCCTCAGCTCCCTCGCGGCAAGCTTGGGGGGGAAGACTGCCCGCTCCTTTCGCAGCACCGCAAGCCGCTGCGCCTCGGTCGACTTCACAACCTTCCCCTTGTTGGCTTTGGGAGCCATGGCGGAAGTGGTGGAGGAGGCTGACGGCATTGGTGGTGCTGGTGGCGATGGGGGCGGGGCGCTGCTCTCTTTCGGCTTTGGGAAGACGAGGGAGCGGCGGAGATTTCCGAGATTGAAGCAGCAACTGGCGAATGGGCGAACTGCCCGTGTTTCCTCTGCTTATAAAGAGGGAAGGGGCGGACGTT
>NW_021293965.1:5613-6343 GCF_002162155.2 Triticum dicoccoides | reverse complement strand
CGCCCCCGCCGAACCGAAAGGGACTCGGTCCGCCGGTCCCATAGGCGCTCGTGGATCAGAACCCCGGCAGCAGGGTTATCATTATCTATTCGAATAGCAGGATTCCTCGGATATGGAAACTTTGTCCCCTTGCATAGTTCATAGACAAGTGAAAGTGGATACTCTAAAATGCGCAAGATAAGCGTGAGTGCTATGGATGGCCTTCTCGTAGGGAGACGGGAGTGGATCCATAGTGGAGTATTGATTGGTGAATATGTGGACTCGTGTGCGCCACCTCAAAAGAGTTACTTGCAGTCGTAGTTCAGGTTAGCCACTGAGTCAAAAGCTGGCTTGCTGCAGTTAAACCCCACCATCCCCTTTGTTGATAATGATGCATATGTAGCTAGTTCTGATGTAAGTCTTGCTGGGTACATTTGTACTCACGTTTGCTTAATTTATGTTTTGCAGAGAGACGTCAGTCTCACTAGTAGTTCCGCTTGGACTTCGACGTTCAGCTTGTTACCTCAGCTACGATCTTGTACCCTTGGGAGGGTCTTGTAGATAGTCAGCTCCTCAGCCTTCTTCATTTTTAGTTGTCTGTACTCAGACAAGTTAAGCTTCCGCATGTGCTTTGACTTGTATGCTCTGAATGTTGGGTCATGAGACCCATGTTTGTAATATCTTGCTCCTCGGAGCCTAATGAATAAATACTTGAGTCGTAGAGTTATGTTGTGATGCCATGTTGTATTTA
>NW_021293965.1:2565-4913 GCF_002162155.2 Triticum dicoccoides | reverse complement strand
CAAATGGTCCCGGGCCATGGTAAGGCGACACCCGTGGGAATACCATGCGTGAGGCCGCAAAGTGATATGAGGTGTTACAGGCTAGATCGGTGTGACTTAGAATCGGGGTCCCAACACTTTGTAAGAACCACTAGACTTGTTGTGAAGCTCTTCTTTATCCTTGAGTGACATCTCATGAGCACCAATTCTTCCAATGACTTCGGTTGGCTTGAGATCTTTGTAATTGGGCGTCATTTGGATCAATGTGCACACGGTCTCATATTTTCCATCCAAGACTCTCAGGATCTTCTTGATGATGAATCTGTCTGTCATCTCTTCACTTCCTAAGCCGGCAATCTCATTTGTGATGAGAGCAAGCCTAGAGTACATTTCAGCAACACCTTCATCATCCTTCATTTTGAACTTGTCAAGCTAACTTTGAAGCACATCCAATTTGTTTTCCTTGACGGAGTCGGTGCCTTCATGCATATCAATCAAAGTATCCCAAATTTCCTTCGCATTCTCAAGATGGCTGATTTTGTTGAATTCTTCGGGGCACAATCCGTTGAAGAGGACATCGCAAGCTTGAGCATTGTATTACAACATCTTCAATTCTTCCGCGGTAGCTTCACGATTCGGTTCTCTCCCATCAAAGAATTCACCTTGCAATCAAATACACACAATAGACCAAACGGCGGGGTTATGTCCAAGAATATGCATTTTCATCTTATGCTTCCAACTAGCAAATTAGTACCATCAAAGTAAGGAGCTCTAAGGTGGTAATTTCCCTCGCTAGACGCCATACTCTCCTAGGTTGTGAAACCAAGGCTATGATCACCAAAGCTATGGAAATCAAGGAAAATGCAGACCAAAGCTCTGATACCAATTGTAGGATCGAAACTATGTCTAGAGGGGGGTGATTAGACTACTTGACCAAATAAAAATCTAGCCTTTCCCCAATTTTAACTCTTCGCAGATTTTAGCAACTTAGCACAAGTCAAGCAATCAACCTACACATGCAATTCTAAGAGTATAGTAGCGGAATGTAAATCATTGCATATGAAGGTAAAGGGAAGGAGTTTAGAGGGAGCAAACGCAATGTAGACACGAAGATTTTTGGCGTGGTTCTGATAGGTGGTGCTATCATACATCCACATTGATGGAGACTTCAACCCACGAAGGGTAACGGCTGCGCGGGTCCACGAAGGCCTCCACCCAAGAAGGGTCCACGAAGAAGCAACCTTGTCTATCCCACCATGGCCATTTCCCATGAAGGACTTGCCTCACTAGGGTAGATCTTCACGAAATAGGCGATCTCCTTGCCCTTACAAACTCCTTGGTTCAACTCCAAAATCTTGATGGAGGCTCCCAAGTGACACCTAACCAATTTAGGAGACACCACTCTCCAAAAGGTAATAGATGGTGTGTTGATGATGAACTCCTTGCTCTTGTGCTTCAAATGATAGTCTCCCCAACACTCAACTCTCTCTCATAGATTTGGATATGGTGCAAAGATGATTTGAGTGGAAAGCAACTTGCGGAAGGCTAGAGATCAAGATTCTTCTGGTAGGAATGGAATATCTTGGTATCAACACATGAGTAGGTGGTTCTCTCTCAAAAAATGAGTAATGAAAGTGTAGGTTCGTTCTGATGGCTCTCTCCATGAATAAGAGTGGGTGGAGGGGTATGTATTGCCTCCACACAAAATCTAACCATTACACACAATTCACCAAATTCGATGGGACCAAATAGTTAAACTCGGTCAGACCGATTTAGTTCAAAATGCGAACGTTAGGGTTTTAGGTGGGACCGATATGATCAACTCGGTGGGGCTGATTTCGTTAGGGTTAGGGCATAACGTAATATTGATAAGACCGATCACATGATCTCGGGGAGACCGATTTCAGTAAAAGGCAAACAGAGAGTTGGTCAGGCAAACTCGGTGGGACCAATTCGCTCATTTCGGTGAGACCGAAACGTTATGAAAGGGAAACAGAGAGATTGCATTGCTAACTCGGTGGGACCGATCGCTCACTTTGGTTAGACCAAAACGTTACGAAGGGAAACAGAGTGTTAGCAATTCCACCTTGGTGAGACCGAGATCCCTATCGGTGAGACCGAACTGATTAGGGTTTCTGGCTATGGCTATGTCAAATGAAGTTGGTGGCGCCGGATGAATCAAATCGGTGGGGCCGAGTTTGACTTTATGTTTAGGACAAATGTGGAATGTGAGAAGTAGCTGACGGTTTTGGAGCATATCACTAAGCATTTTGAGCAAGCAAGCCATTAAGCAACACCTCATCCCCTTTTAATAGTATTGGCTTTTCCTATGGACTTAATGTGATCTTGGATCACTAAAATGAAAATGT
>NW_021293965.1:0-2424 GCF_002162155.2 Triticum dicoccoides | reverse complement strand
GAGTCTTGAGATTTTGCCAATGTGTGTCCTTAGTATTTTGAGGGGTCCACACCTCTAGTCCATGCCATGCCAATCATTGAACTTTCTGAAATGATCATCTTGAAAGAGTATTAGTTCAATGAGCTATATGTTGTTAAGAATACCAAAACCACCCAGGGATAGTTGCACTTTCACTTAACGCTTAGCCTGATCATCCTCTTAAGAAAAATGAAATACTTGATATATTTTATACTGGACAAATCCATGCTTCTAGGGACTATCTAGATAGTTGTGTTGGTTGTGTTTTCAGGGAAAGAACTATTGAGCAGGCTAAAGAACTATTGAATAATATATCGAGAAATGATAATGATTGGACACTTCCTGAACCACCACCTAAACCAACTCTGAATAAGAGAGGTATTCTATTCCTCAGACCTGAAGATATGCAAGAGGCAAAGAAATATATGAAAGAAAAATGGCGTTAAAGCTGGAGATGTAAAGAATTTACCACATATTGAAGAAATACTTGGGCTCGACACCCCGACACAGGTAGTAGAGGTAAATTCCCATGAAAATCTTGACATAAAGAGGGTAACTGATGATGGGAAAATGGCGGGTGTGAAACACGCGTCCACATCATTGATACAGAGTGAAATTTAAATGCATAAAATAAAAACAGAATCAAACATTGCAGGTACTTTATTTCCAGAACTCTTACATTTACATAAAAATCCTATTAATTACATCTCCGAAGAGAAAACCCCTGATTAAGAATTCCAACATATCTATTACATAGGATTACATCACATGCCTATTACAGTATGCTACAAGAGAAATCCTCCTCGCGGTCGATGATGAACTCCTTTTGGGTGAACTTGAAGTTTGGTTTCATGCAAATACTCCTCCATGATTTCATGTTTGACATGTTGGAGTATATTTTCCTAGAATGTTTAGTTGTGGTCAACCTCATTTATATGATGGTGCAGAATGATGGTTGATTTTGGCTAGGCATAGTTTTATCCTACGTTTGGCATATACGATATGTATATATTTTCCTTGGGAATTTTATATGACATCTTTGGTTTTGGTAGCATGGATATATGTGACATGCCAATTTTAATAAGTTTTGCATAATCACATTACTACTATCACCGCGCGACACTAATGTGGTGCCCGTGTGTAGCGTAATGGACCGAAGCTTTCTGACACAATATTGATGCTTTTTATGGTGCATATGATATGTGCCATATTTTGTTGACTCTGAGTCTACCCAGTATCAAGCTTGGCCTGAGTGGAGTTTGCTTATGATATTTTTGTTTGTTTAGTGTCTATGTGGGCTATACGGAATATGACTTATCATGTATTTTGTATGAATTTTGTATGCATATGTGGATGTGGAGTAAACCTACTTTTATTAAGTTCTGCTTTACTTGTATTACTACTAACACCGCATGGCACTAAGATAATGCCCACGTGCAGCGTAACCAAGTGAAGGTTTGTGGAGCAATTATGGTACTGCATGAGTCATATGACATCTATCATTTTTGTTTATGTTTGTACCTTACATGGTATTAGCACTAACTCCACATAGCGTCATTTCATTGGCGCTCGTGTGTAGCGTAACCCAAGTAAAGTAAGTTTGTGATATCCATTTGTCATGATGCTAATAGTTTAGGCTCTTATAGCGTTGGAGCATATCATGTCATAATTTATTTGACTTTGGACCAAATACGTGGGCTGAATATTCTGTTTAGTTTTCTCTCACTTGTATTACTACTAACACCGCATAGCATTAAGATAATGCCCACATGTAGCGCAACCAAGTAAGATTGGTTTTTATGATGCAACATGTTTTATAATTAATCTCGTAAGATTTCGGTCTTTGCGTGTGTATCATGAACGCCTTTTTAATTAAGTTTTGCCTTGCTAGTATTACTACTAGCACAAAGTATCATTAATATAATGCCCTCGTGTAGCGTAACCAAGTGAGGAAATATTTTGTATATTCTTGTACGTACTGCAACTAATGCGACACATAAGGTCCATAGCGTAAACCGAACAAGAATTGTATCATGAATTCATTTGTAATTTGGCTCCAACTTAGTCATATCAATTTTGTTGATGATGATCAAAGCAAGACAATTTTTATGAGGTTTCCGTACCGATGATACTCTCTTGATTTGTATCCATGTATAGCAACCAAACCAAGGAACGAGGCGTTCATCCCGGCTTGTATCACTAAGGGGGGCGAACAAAGAAGATCGTCCGGACGAAGCATATGCAACATGTAGAAGGAACATGCACGCTCCTTGGCTCGTACCGCGATGGCCGAACCAAGAAAAATAAAATTAAGATGGATGTAACATGCTCCTTGGTTTGTACCACAATGGCCGAACCAAAGACGAAAATTTGAAGTAGATGAAACAAGCACCTTGGTTTGTACCA
>NW_021293964.1:0-1101 GCF_002162155.2 Triticum dicoccoides | reverse complement strand
TTCTTTATGAATCTCGAATGTGATGCTACACATGTTCATAATGTGAGTACCAAAAGAAGTAAGGTTGATAATGATAGTCCCACATACCTGTGGCACTGCCGCCTTGGTCACATAGGTGTCAAACGCATGAAGAAGCTCCATGCTGATGGACTTTTAGAGTCTCTTGATTATGAATCATTTGACACATGCGAACCATGCCTTATGGGTAAAATGACCAAGACTCCATTCTCAGGAACAATGGAGCGAGCAACCGACTTATTGGAAATCATACATACTGATGTGTGCGGTCCAATGAGTGTTGAGGCTCGCGGTGGCTATCGTTATGTTCTCACCCTCACTGATGATTTAAGTAGGTATGGGTATATCTACTTAATGAAACACAAGTCTGAAACCTTTGAAAAGTTCAAGGAATTTCAGAGTGAGGTTGAAAATCAACGTGACAGAAAAATCAAGTTTCTACGATCAGATCGTGGAGGAGAATACTTGAGTCACGAGTTTGGCACACACTTAAGAAAATGTGGAATAGTTTCACAACTCACGCCGCCTGGAACACCTCAGCGTAATGGTGTGTCCGAACGTCGTAATCGCACTCTATTAGATATGGTGCGATCTATGATGTCTCTTACCGATTTACCGCTATCCTTTTGGGGCTATGCTTTAGAGACTGCCGCATTCACTTTAAATAGGGCTCCATCGAAATCCGTTGAGACGACACCGTATGAATTATGGTTTGGGAAGAAACCTAAGCTGTCGTTTCTAAAAGTTTGGGGATGCGATGCTTATGTCAAGAAACTTCAACCTGAAAAGCTCGAACCCAAGTCGGAAAAATGCGTCTTCATAGGATACCCAAAAGAAACTATTGGGTACACCTTCTACCTCAGATCCGAAGGCAAGATCTTTGTTGCCAAGAATGGGTCCTTTCTGGAGAAAGAGTTTCTCTCGAAAGAAGTAAGTGGGAGGAAAGTAGAGCTTGATGAAGTATTACCTCTTGAACCGGAAAATGGCGCAACTCAAGAAAATGTTCCTGAGGTGCCTGCACCGACTAGAGAGGAAGTTAATGACAATGATCAAGATACTTCTGATCAAGCCCCTACTGAAATT
>NW_021293963.1:6092-9995 GCF_002162155.2 Triticum dicoccoides | reverse complement strand
TCATTATGATGATGCATTACCGAGTGGGCCCAGAGATACCTCTCCGTCATACGGAGTGACAAATCCCAGTCTCGATCCGTGTCAACCCAACAGATACTTTCGGAGATACCTGTAATGCACCTTTATAGTCACCCAGTTACGTTGTGACGTTTGATACACCCAAGGCACTCTTACGGTATCCGGGAGTTACACGATCTCATGGTCGAAGGAAGAGATACTTGACACTGGCAAAGCTCTAGCAAAACGAACTACACGATCTTTTATGCTATGCTTAGGATTGGGTCTTGTCCATCACATCATTCTCCTAATGATGTGATCCCGTTATCAACGACATCCAATGTCCATAGTCAGGAAACCATGACTATCTGTTGATCACAACGAGCTAGTCAACTAGAGGCTCACCAGGGACATATTGTGGTCTAAGTATACACTCGTGTATTACGATTTCCGGATAATACAGTTATAGCATGAATAAAAGACATTTATCATGAACATTGAAATATATAATACTTTTATTATTTCCTCTAGGGCATATTTCCAACACTTTCTTGGTGGGGATGGAGTCTCTGCTTGCGGCGAGCTGCCCGAAGATGAAGATGAAGAGGAGTTGATGTCCAGCGAGCCGCTCGCATCCTCAGCGGGCTCGCTCGACTCGACGCCACGCCCGGCAAGCTCTTTCTCCCCGGCGGCTCCCCTCGCTCGGCACGGCTTGCCGCCTCTGCTGCATCTGCCTCCTCCACGGTGAATCCAAATTCGCCCGCGGCTGCGGCTGCAGCCGCCTCTTCCAGCCTAGTGGCGATGCGTGTCATCTCCGCATCGGTGGTGTCGCGGGTGAGGCTATCCTTTTCGTCGGAGCGGATTGGCACTTCTACCAAGCCATCGAAGAACTCCTGCATGACGTCGTCTGTAGGCTCTTGCCAAGTTGGCGCAATTCCATGCGAATCGCACAGCGGCATCATTGCACGGATGCGGTCGAGCGCGGAGTTGTTGCACAGCGGAACGACACCCCCCGGCAACCTGAACACTTCGGGATGTTGAGGGTCGTACTTGAACAGCTCCTGGAGCATCGTGTTGAGCTCCAAAACAGTGAAGTTGAAGTTGAGGCCCGGACGCAGCCTCATGATATCCGCCGCATTCTTGAATTCCCAGGCGGGTCACCCCGTTCCTGCAGGGGGGCGATGCGGCGACGAAGAAAATCTGCGCCAACAGCGCCTACAGTGAGCCCGGCAAGCCTGAGGCGTAGAATCCGGGTGACGGCAATCTTCAGCCTATCGTCTTCCAGGGCCACGTCACTCCAATCGCTGCCGCGCGCTACTGGGGTTTGGCGCCGGGCGGTAAACGGCTGCGGGTTCTCCTCGTCAATCCAGCACCAGTCTGCTCTCCATTCCTCCCACTTGCCGCGGAACTCTCCGTCCAAATAAGTTTCCTTCTTGCCGGCCCTCGAGATCCAGGCGATTCCGCCGGATAAAGGCTCTCCCCTCTCTACTCAGGGTATAAAGAAGTGGCGGAAAAGGGCTACATTGGGATGGACTCCGACAAAGTTTTCGCAGAGATGTGCGAAAACTGCCATGGTCAGAACGGCGTTGGGGGTGAAGTCAAGGAGGTGGAATCCGTAGGTGTTCATGATATCGTAGAAGAACTTAGAGAAAGGCGGGCAGAGCCCGCAGTAGAAGAACAAGGCGAAGAAAGGATATCCATTTGGGGCCGTCTTCCAAGCGGCGGCTGGAAGTACCTTCGTGCGCGAGTGCGCTCGCGTCTCCGTCGACCAGAAGAGGTAGTAGTTCTCCCTCAGCTCCCTCGCGGCAAGCTTGGGGGGGAAGACTGCCCGCTCCTTTCGCAGCACCGCAAGCCGCTGCGCCTCGGTCGACTTCACAACCTTCCCCTTGTTGGCTTTGGGAGCCATGGCGGAAGTGGTGGAGGAGGCTGACGGCATTGGTGGTGCTGGTGGCGATGGGGGCGGGGCGCTGCTCTCTTTCGGCTTTGGGAAGACGAGGGAGCGGCGGAGATTTCCGAGATTGAAGCAGCAACTGGCGAATGGGCGAACTGCCCGTGTTTCCTCTGCTTATAAAGAGGGAAGGGGCGGACGTTATGCATTTCCAAATAAAGAAACCCCCCACGATCTCTCCCACGATGCCGCATTCAACGCGTGACGTTCAGGGAGGGCGTAGTGGATACGGAGAAAGATACGGAGTAACCTAGGCCGCGCGTGCCCGTGCCCTATTTTGGGCCTGGCCCAACAGCACTCGGCACCGTGTATGGCCCAGGCCCGGGGGCTCCTGTCGGTGTACTAGAGTAGGGGTACCCTAGTATCCCGAACTTGTGCACGGGCAGTCGCAGCATCCCGCGGCAAGGCTTGCCAGGTGACCGCCAAGGTCCTCCGTGGTTCCTTTGGAGCCATTCAAGAACAAAGTATCCAAGCCAAGGAGACAAGACCCCGACAAGAGGAGCTTGCCGGGAAGGCCAACAAAGGCATCTCAAGACCCCGGCAAGAGGAGCTTGCCGAGAAGGCCAACCAAGGCACCTCAAGGAACTTGCCGCGACGCGCCACGCGTCCCGGCAAGGCCCGGTGAGTGACAAGCTCCCGGACGCGACAAGACAACGACCGCGGCAAGGCGCTTGCCGCGGCAAGCCACCACTCTGCGCCCGCGCTCCAGCACATCCACCAACGTGTCGCTCTGGGACCCTTCTAGGCGTACGTGGCGGGAGGCTGTGCAGCCAGGGGTGCGTGGTGGCAAGCGGCGCTGACAAGATCGCCATCGTGGCGAGCGGTGGCGTCCCTGACGGTCCCTTTTGCACTATTTAGACGACGCAGACGGGCATTTAATGCCCTTGTCCCCTGCCGTCAGGGTTAGGTATGATACACTGTAGCAGGTAGCTGTACCTACCGTAGCACCTTTCCATTTTTGCCCTTGTTTACACTGCCACCTGTCGGTGACCCCTTGAGCATATAAAAGGAGGCCCGTGCGCAACGTAGAGGGGGTTAGCTAGTTAGGAGAAAGAGAACACTCACGCTCGGTCTCGTTAGCTGCTGGAGTGTACTGTAGCACTCAGCACTCCCGAGCAAGAACTCAATACAAACCACAAAGCAGGAGTAGGGTTTTACGCATCCGTGCGGCCCGAACCTGGGTAAACTGCTCGTGTGCTTCGCCTCGATCCGCTCTTCGTGCGACCTCCGCCCCCGCCGAACCGAAAGGGACTCGGTCCGCCGGTCCCATAGGCGCTCGTGGATCAGAACCCCGGCAGCAGGGTTATCATTATCTATTCGAATAGCAGGATTCCTCGGATATGGAAACTTTGTCCCCTTGCATAGTTCATAGACAAGTGAAAGTGGATACTCTAAAATGCGCAAGATAAGCGTGAGTGCTATGGATGGCCTTCTCGTAGGGAGACGGGAGTGGATCCATAGTGGAGTATTGATTGGTGAATATGTGGACTCGTGTGCGCCACCTCAAAAGAGTTACTTGCAGTCGTAGTTCAGGTTAGCCACTGAGTCAAAAGCTGGCTTGCTGCAGTTAAACCCCACCATCCCCTTTGTTGATAATGATGCATATGTAGCTAGTTCTGATGTAAGTCTTGCTGGGTACATTTGTACTCACGTTTGCTTAATTTATGTTTTGCAGAGAGACGTCAGTCTCACTAGTAGTTCCGCTTGGACTTCGACGTTCAGCTTGTTACCTCAGCTACGATCTTGTACCCTTGGGAGGGTCTTGTAGATAGTCAGCTCCTCAGCCTTCTTCATTTTTAGTTGTCTGTACTCAGACAAGTTAAGCTTCCGCATGTGCTTTGACTTGTATGCTCTGAATGTTGGGTCATGAGACCCATGTTTGTAATATCTTGCTCCTCGGAGCCTAATGAATAAATACTTGAGTCGTAGAGTTATGTTGTGATGCCATGTTGTATTTA
>NW_021293963.1:3382-5730 GCF_002162155.2 Triticum dicoccoides | reverse complement strand
CAAATGGTCCCGGGCCATGGTAAGGCGACACCCGTGGGAATACCATGCGTGAGGCCGCAAAGTGATATGAGGTGTTACAGGCTAGATCGGTGTGACTTAGAATCGGGGTCCCAACACTTTGTAAGAACCACTAGACTTGTTGTGAAGCTCTTCTTTATCCTTGAGTGACATCTCATGAGCACCAATTCTTCCAATGACTTCGGTTGGCTTGAGATCTTTGTAATTGGGCGTCATTTGGATCAATGTGCACACGGTCTCATATTTTCCATCCAAGACTCTCAGGATCTTCTTGATGATGAATCTGTCTGTCATCTCTTCACTTCCTAAGCCGGCAATCTCATTTGTGATGAGAGCAAGCCTAGAGTACATTTCAGCAACACCTTCATCATCCTTCATTTTGAACTTGTCAAGCTAACTTTGAAGCACATCCAATTTGTTTTCCTTGACGGAGTCGGTGCCTTCATGCATATCAATCAAAGTATCCCAAATTTCCTTCGCATTCTCAAGATGGCTGATTTTGTTGAATTCTTCGGGGCACAATCCGTTGAAGAGGACATCGCAAGCTTGAGCATTGTATTACAACATCTTCAATTCTTCCGCGGTAGCTTCACGATTCGGTTCTCTCCCATCAAAGAATTCACCTTGCAATCAAATACACACAATAGACCAAACGGCGGGGTTATGTCCAAGAATATGCATTTTCATCTTATGCTTCCAACTAGCAAATTAGTACCATCAAAGTAAGGAGCTCTAAGGTGGTAATTTCCCTCGCTAGACGCCATACTCTCCTAGGTTGTGAAACCAAGGCTATGATCACCAAAGCTATGGAAATCAAGGAAAATGCAGACCAAAGCTCTGATACCAATTGTAGGATCGAAACTATGTCTAGAGGGGGGTGATTAGACTACTTGACCAAATAAAAATCTAGCCTTTCCCCAATTTTAACTCTTCGCAGATTTTAGCAACTTAGCACAAGTCAAGCAATCAACCTACACATGCAATTCTAAGAGTATAGTAGCGGAATGTAAATCATTGCATATGAAGGTAAAGGGAAGGAGTTTAGAGGGAGCAAACGCAATGTAGACACGAAGATTTTTGGCGTGGTTCTGATAGGTGGTGCTATCATACATCCACATTGATGGAGACTTCAACCCACGAAGGGTAACGGCTGCGCGGGTCCACGAAGGCCTCCACCCAAGAAGGGTCCACGAAGAAGCAACCTTGTCTATCCCACCATGGCCATTTCCCATGAAGGACTTGCCTCACTAGGGTAGATCTTCACGAAATAGGCGATCTCCTTGCCCTTACAAACTCCTTGGTTCAACTCCAAAATCTTGATGGAGGCTCCCAAGTGACACCTAACCAATTTAGGAGACACCACTCTCCAAAAGGTAATAGATGGTGTGTTGATGATGAACTCCTTGCTCTTGTGCTTCAAATGATAGTCTCCCCAACACTCAACTCTCTCTCATAGATTTGGATATGGTGCAAAGATGATTTGAGTGGAAAGCAACTTGCGGAAGGCTAGAGATCAAGATTCTTCTGGTAGGAATGGAATATCTTGGTATCAACACATGAGTAGGTGGTTCTCTCTCAAAAAATGAGTAATGAAAGTGTAGGTTCGTTCTGATGGCTCTCTCCATGAATAAGAGTGGGTGGAGGGGTATGTATTGCCTCCACACAAAATCTAACCATTACACACAATTCACCAAATTCGATGGGACCAAATAGTTAAACTCGGTCAGACCGATTTAGTTCAAAATGCGAACGTTAGGGTTTTAGGTGGGACCGATATGATCAACTCGGTGGGGCTGATTTCGTTAGGGTTAGGGCATAACGTAATATTGATAAGACCGATCACATGATCTCGGGGAGACCGATTTCAGTAAAAGGCAAACAGAGAGTTGGTCAGGCAAACTCGGTGGGACCAATTCGCTCATTTCGGTGAGACCGAAACGTTATGAAAGGGAAACAGAGAGATTGCATTGCTAACTCGGTGGGACCGATCGCTCACTTTGGTTAGACCAAAACGTTACGAAGGGAAACAGAGTGTTAGCAATTCCACCTTGGTGAGACCGAGATCCCTATCGGTGAGACCGAACTGATTAGGGTTTCTGGCTATGGCTATGTCAAATGAAGTTGGTGGCGCCGGATGAATCAAATCGGTGGGGCCGAGTTTGACTTTATGTTTAGGACAAATGTGGAATGTGAGAAGTAGCTGACGGTTTTGGAGCATATCACTAAGCATTTTGAGCAAGCAAGCCATTAAGCAACACCTCATCCCCTTTTAATAGTATTGGCTTTTCCTATGGACTTAATGTGATCTTGGATCACTAAAATGAAAATGT
>NW_021293963.1:2004-2600 GCF_002162155.2 Triticum dicoccoides | reverse complement strand
GAGTCTTGAGATTTTGCCAATGTGTGTCCTTAGTATTTTGAGGGGTCCACACCTCTAGTCCATGCCATGCCAATCATTGAACTTTCTGAAATGATCATCTTGAAAGAGTATTAGTTCAATGAGCTATATGTTGTTAAGAATACCAAAACCACCCAGGGATAGTTGCACTTTCACTTAACGCTTAGCCTGATCATCCTCTTAAGAAAAATGAAATACTTGATATATTTTATACTGGACAAATCCATGCTTCTAGGGACTATCTAGATAGTTGTGTTGGTTGTGTTTTCAGGGAAAGAACTATTGAGCAGGCTAAAGAACTATTGAATAATATATCGAGAAATGATAATGATTGGACACTTCCTGAACCACCACCTAAACCAACTCTGAATAAGAGAGGTATTCTATTCCTCAGACCTGAAGATATGCAAGAGGCAAAGAAATATATGAAAGAAAAATGGCGTTAAAGCTGGAGATGTAAAGAATTTACCACATATTGAAGAAATACTTGGGCTCGACACCCCGACACAGGTAGTAGAGGTAAATTCCCATGAAAATCTTGACATAAAGAGGGTAACTGATGATGGGAAAATGGCGGG
>NW_021293963.1:0-1827 GCF_002162155.2 Triticum dicoccoides | reverse complement strand
GTGAAACACGCGTCCACATCATTGATACAGAGTGAAATTTAAATGCATAAAATAAAAACAGAATCAAACATTGCAGGTACTTTATTTCCAGAACTCTTACATTTACATAAAAATCCTATTAATTACATCTCCGAAGAGAAAACCCCTGATTAAGAATTCCAACATATCTATTACATAGGATTACATCACATGCCTATTACAGTATGCTACAAGAGAAATCCTCCTCGCGGTCGATGATGAACTCCTTTTGGGTGAACTTGAAGTTTGGTTTCATGCAAATACTCCTCCATGATTTCATGTTTGACATGTTGGAGTATATTTTCCTAGAATGTTTAGTTGTGGTCAACCTCATTTATATGATGGTGCAGAATGATGGTTGATTTTGGCTAGGCATAGTTTTATCCTACGTTTGGCATATACGATATGCATATATTTTCCTTGGGAATTTTATATGACATCTTTGGTTTTGGTAGCATGGATATATGTGACATGCCAATTTTAATAAGTTTTGCATAATCACATTACTACTATCACCGCACGACACTAATGTGGTGCCCGTGTGTAGCGTAATGGACTGAAGCTTTCTGACACAATATTGATGCTTTTTATGGTGCATATGATATGTGCCATATTTTGTTGACTCTGAGTCTACCCAGTATCAAGCTTGGCCTGAGTGGAGTTTGCTTATGATATTTTTGTTTGTTTAGTGTCTATGTGGGCTATACGGAATATGACTTATCATGTATTTTGTATGAATTTTGTATGCATATGTGGATGTGGAGTAAACCTACTTTTATTAAGTTCTGCTTTACTTGTATTACTACTAACACCGCATGGCACTAAGATAATGCCCACGTGCAGCGTAACCAAGTGAAGGTTTGTGGAGCAATTATGGTACTGCATGAGTCATATGACATCTATCATTTTTGTTTATGTTTGTACCTTACATGGTATTAGCACTAACTCCACATAGCGTCATTTCATTGGCGCTCGTGTGTAGCGTAACCCAAGTAAAGTAAGTTTGTGATATCCATTTGTCATGATGCTAATAGTTTAGGCTCTTATAGCGTTGGAGCATATCATGTCATAATTTATTTGACTTTGGACCAAATACGTGGGCTGAATATTCTGTTTAGTTTTCTCTCACTTGTATTACTACTAACACCGCATAGCATTAAGATAATGCCCACATGTAGCGCAACCAAGTAAGATTGGTTTTTATGATGCAACATGTTTTATAATTAATCTCGTAAGATTTCGGTCTTTGCGTGTGTATCATGAACGCCTTTTTAATTAAGTTTTGCCTTGCTAGTATTACTACTAGCACAAAGTATCATTAATATAATGCCCTCGTGTAGCGTAACCAAGTGAGGAAATATTTTGTATATTCTTGTACGTACTGCAACTAATGCGACACATAAGGTCCATAGCGTAAACCGAACAAGAATTGTATCATGAATTCATTTGTAATTTGGCTCCAACTTAGTCATATCAATTTTGTTGATGATGATCAAAGCAAGACAATTTTTATGAGGTTTCCGTACCGATGATACTCTCTTGATTTGTATCCATGTATAGCAACCAAACCAAGGAACGAGGCGTTCATCCCGGCTTGTATCACTAAGGGGGGCGAACAAAGAAGATCGTCCGGACGAAGCATATGCAACATGTAGAAGGAACATGCACGCTCCTTGGCTCGTACCGCGATGGCCGAACCAAGAAAAATAAAATTAAGATGGATGTAACATGCTCCTTGGTTTGTACCACAATGGCCGAACCAAAGACGAAAATTTGAAGTAGATGAAACAAGCACCTTGGTTTGTACCA
>NW_021293962.1:0-1216 GCF_002162155.2 Triticum dicoccoides | reverse complement strand
GCCTATTCACCCCCCCCCCCTCTAGGCGACATCCACGATCTTTCAAAAGCTATCATCAATAGGTAAAGGGTCATCAAGAACATTCTCTAAACTAGATAAGTTGTCTGCAATGGGGTTCTCAGCTCCTTTTCTATCAACAATATGCAAATCAAATTTTTGCAGCAAGAGAACCCATCTAATAAGTCTAGGTTTTGCATCTTTCTTTTCCATAAGATATTTAATAGCAGCATGATCAGTGTGAATGGTTACTTTAGAATCAACAATATAGGGTCTGAATTTATCACAAGCAAATACAACTGCTAAAAGTTCCTTTTCGGTAGTAGCATATTTCTTTGAGCATTGTCTAGAGTCTTACTAGCATAATGGATAACATTTAATTTCTTATCAACTCTTTGCCCTAGAACAGCACCTACAACATAATCACTAGCATCACACATAATTTCAAAGGGTAAATTCCAATCAGATGGTTGAACAACAGGTGCAGAGACTAATGCTTTCTTGAGTATTTCAAATGCTTCTACACAATCATCATCAAAGACAAATGGTACATCTTTTTGTAATAAATTAGTTAGAGGCCGAGAAATTTTTGAGAAGTCCTTAATGAACCTCCTATAAAATCCAGCGTGACCAAGGAAACTTCTTATACCTTTGATGTCCTTGGGACATGGCATCTTTTCAATAGCATCAACCTTGGCTTTATCAACTTCAATACCTCTTTCAGAAACTTTGTGCCCCAAGAAAATACCTTCATTAACCATAAAGTGGCACTTTTCCCAATTCAACACAAGATTAGTTTCTTCACATCTCTGCAAAACTCGATCAAGATTGCTCAAGCAATCATCAAAAGAGGAACCATAGATGGAAAAATCGTCCATGAAAACCTCACAATTTTTTTCACAAAAATCAGAGAATATAGCCATCATGCATCTTTGAAAGGTAGCAGGTGCATTACATAAACCGAAAGGCATACGTCTATAAGCAAAAGTACCAAAAGGGCATGTAAAAGTAGTCTCTGATTGATCTCTAGCCGACATAGGTATTTGAGAGAAACCAGAATAACCATCAAGAAAGCAATAATGTGTATGTTTGCATAATCTTTCTAGCATTTGATCAATAAAAGGTAAGGGGTAATGATCTTTCTTACTAGCCTTATTTAATTTGCGGAAATCAATTACCATCCTATAACCTGTGATAATTCTTTACAGAATCAATTCAT
>NW_021293961.1:0-2525 GCF_002162155.2 Triticum dicoccoides | reverse complement strand
GTTACACGTCTCCTCAATAAGTCTCGTGGATTTATTGAGGACACGGTAAGCATGAGAGTTTGTAGCATAACCAACAAATATGCCCTCATGAGCTCTAGCTTCAAATTTAGACAAACGAACACCTTTCTTGAGAATGAAACACTTACACCCGAACACCCGGAAGTACTTGAGGTTGGGCTTGTTGCCGGTGAGTATCTCATAAGGAGTCTTGTTCAAGCCTTTGCGGAGATAGAGCCGATTGGATGCATGACACGCGGTGTTGATGGCTTCGGCCCAAAAGTTGTATGGAGACTTGAACTCCGCCATCATGGTCCTTGCCGCATCCATCAACGTCCGGTTCTTTCTCTCCGCCACACCATTTTGTTGAGGGGTATATGGTGCAGAATATTGATGCTTGATTCCCTCATCACTAAGAAACTCATCCAAGGTGTAGTTCTTGAACTCGGTGCCGTTGTCACTTCTTATAGTCAAGATTTTTGCATTATGTTGACGTTGAGCTTCATTTGCAAAGTCGATGACGGTTTGTTGAGTCTCACTCTTCCTCTTGAAGAAATAAACCCAAGTGTATCTCAAATAGTCATCCACGATCACCAAGCAATACTTTCTTCCTCCAAGACTATCAAAAGATGGTGGCCCAAAAAGATCCATGTGAAGGAGCTCCAAGGGTCTCTTTGAGTATATGATAGTCGTGGGAGGGTGAGCCTTCTCATGAAGCTTTCCTTCAATACAAGCACTGCAAGCACGGTCTTTGGCAAAACTAACATTTGTTAGTCCACGGACATGGTCCCCCTTGAGAAGACTTTGCAAAGATCTCATATTGACATGGGCTAAACGGCGATGCCAAAGCCATCCCACGTCAACTTTAGCCATTAGGCATGTCGCGGTCTTAGTGGGTCGCTCTGAAAAGTTAATCACATAGAGACCGTTTTCGACATGCCCAACAAAGGCTACTTTAAGAGTCTTGCTCCACAAGAGGGCCACGGTATCAATGTCAAAGAAAGTAGCAAAACCCATAATTGCAAGTTGACGAACGGAAAGCAAATTGTATGCAAGGGACTCAACAAGCATGACTTTCTCAATCGTAAGATCATGAGAAATGACAACCTTGCCGAGACCCAATACCTTAGAATGTGATGCATCACCCCACTCGACATCGGTGGGCATAGATGGAATCTCTTGCACGTCCACCACCATGTCCTTGCTCCCGGTCATATGATTTGTTGCTCCACTATCGAGCAACCATGATCCCCCACCGGAAGCAAACCCCTACAAGAGATCAATGCTTGGTTTTAGGTACCCATTTGGTAATGGGTCCTTTGATGTTAGTAACGAGGGTCTTAGGAACCCAAATAGACCATTCAATGTACTCATAAGAAGAACCAACAAATTTAGCATAAACATGCCCATCACTAGCACGACACAACACATAAGAGGGATTAAAATCGCCGGCTATGTTCATGGGGATGACGTTGTCCTTCTTGACATTGCCACCCTTTGCATGGTTCTTCTTCTTCTTGGAAGCACCCTCTCCCTCCCTTACAAAAGTTTGCTTGAGAGGGGGAGGTCGCTTGGTCTTGTCATTCTTCTTCTTGCTCTTGGGCTTGGGCGTGAACCCAACCCCCTCCTTGGCCACAACTTCCTTTTGATTACTCAAAAGGTCGTTAAGGTTCTTCTCACCTTGAATGCATGTGATAAGGCCCTTTTCAAGTTGCTCCTTCAACTTAGCATTCTCCTCAACAAGATGCACATGCTCACAACGTGGGTTAGTAGCATTTACATTATCAATCAATATCATATGAGGGAAGGTGGCTTTCTCCTTGGTTAGCTTCACTTGGAGTTGATCATGAGACTTTGAGACTAGCATGAGCACCCTTCAAGACTTTGTGAGCCTTGTCGAGAATGTCAAAGTCCTCGTTGAGTCTAGCAAGATCAACCCCAAGCTTTGCCTTCTCGGAGCTAAGCACACGAGACACAACAAGAGCATGATCAAGGTCTTTCTTTAATTTAGCGTGATCATCATTGTGTGACTCCTCAAGAGCCAAACGAGGGCCACGCTCTTCCTCAAGGGCATTGGAAAGATCCGAAATCTCATCGGCATAGTCACGACTATGCCCTTCCATCTTAGAGATGGTTTCTTCATGAGTCTCGATCATGGCATTGGCTTCACCAAGTTGTTCCAAGAGAGCAACGAAGTGCTTCTTGGATTTGCCCTTGAGTTTACTCATAAAGATCTCAAATTCATTTTCCTCTACATTAGTCCCCTCATGTTCATCAATGCAATCCGTCAAAGAAGAATGATTGATGATGGTAGTTTTGATGTTGGGGGTTACCTTGTTGGTGGCTTTAGCCATGAGGCACTTGGCGGTGATGCTTTCATTGGGTGAACCAAAGAGAGACACCCGAGGAGTCATTGCAATGGCCACGGAGGCCATGGCAACCGGTTCACCATCCTCATCATCATCATCATCCTCATTGTACTCTTCTTGAACCACCAAGGCTTTGTGAAGAGTCTTCTTTGGAAAGTT
>NW_021293960.1:0-1456 GCF_002162155.2 Triticum dicoccoides | reverse complement strand
CCGCTGGTGAGGCCACGCGTGCCCACGACGTGGCGGTGTGGCGTGCCGGACGGCCAAAGACGGACCTCAACTTCCCGGAAGTCGAGTCCCAGGCGGTGGCGGAGTGGCTCGTGCCACAGGGCATCTGTATGGAGGAGATGCCGATGAAGAAGGCGAAGAAGAGACCAGTGGTTGTTGTCGCTCCCGGCGAGAGCGACGAGGCGGCGGTGACTCGGTTTGCACGATAGCATCCGCAGTACGTCCAGTGAGCTGGAGCACTACTGGAAGCGCGACGTCGAGGCGAAAAAGAAGGGGTGAAGAAGGAGGACGAGCACTACTAGAAGCGCTAGTTTGGCGCGCCTATTGGAGATGCTCTAAGTGATGGCAACATCAAGTCTGCTGTAACCAATTTTATTGCCACTTAACTGAAACAGTACGGATGCACCAACAGTGGCCACGAGCGAAACCAGACGGAACAGGTAGCCATACCAAGTGTGGATCATCACCACTGCCTTGGTGTAGATAATGTCATACATCAGGGACAATTCCATCTCCACCACCCTGAGCGTAGTTTTCCATTCCCAACTCCGTACATAAAATTTGGACAAGATCGCACCAGTTGCAATACGGAACCTAAACAAAGCCACAGGAGAATCAGCCATAGCGCCCTTGCAAAGGGGGAGCATGTCATGAGAAAACAGAAGGAGCTCTTCTTCATCGCGCTCTTTTGCCCTTCTTGGTCCCCGGGGATGAAGCTCATCGGAGTAAGTAGGGAGAGCATGAGGTTTTCTGATGGAGCTCCGGATGCTGTCCAGGATGGCGCACTTGAGTGCCCATATCCTCTCCCCGTACTTGCTGAGACCGACGCCAAACATCAAGCTGGTAGCCAATCCCAACAAGGTGGGGATCTCGGCGATATGCTTATAGAGGACATAAGCAACCCCAAAGGCTTGGACACTGAGATTTAGCAGGTGGCGTGGCCAAAGCTTGTTGTCCTCAAGGGCGTAGGCGGTGATGGTGTCCTGGCTACCAAGATGCACCAGGAGGAAGGGCGCCCAGAATACCGCAAGCTTTTGCTCACGCGGCGAACTGCTGATGGAGAGATGGCCGAGGGTGTAGGCAGCGGTGGAGTCGGCCATGAGGTACGCTAACCAGAGGAGGATCTTCAGCACGGCAGAGGGTCCACGCCGACGGGTCCTCGCGAAGAGAAAGAGGAAAATCTGCAGCGCAAAGCTGAGTAGGACGAGGATTTGGGTCGCCCACTCATTCCACAGCTTAATCGGCCCTCCAGCCATTGCCCTGGCGGAAGTTAATTTTGTACTACTACAATAACAAAATAAAGGAAACTCTTATTAGCAACTAGATGTATGCATTTGCATCACGATGATACAAAGATCAACAAATACGACGTCAAGAGTCTATTAAGGCATCAAAGATCAATGCATTTGCGCATGCAGAACATGAAAAGAACTTTTTT
>NW_021293959.1:0-1624 GCF_002162155.2 Triticum dicoccoides | reverse complement strand
TGATGAGTTCGCTGTGCATAAGCACAGGCGATGATACCAGTTGGTGCTCGATCTGAGGAAGGACTTCATCATCTTCAACATTGTCATGGTGACCAATGTCTTCAGCAGCGGTGGGGTCAACTGCTGGAATGTCTTCAGCTTCAGGAGCCTCTGTGGAAGCAGGCTCATGAACAATCAGTTGGCGCTCGTGGTGTTCAGATGGAGGGCGAACCATTGAGATAGGTTCAACAACTAAGGGCTCTGTGGGAGCAGCCTGATCCTTCTTGGTTTTGCGCTTCTTCTTAGAGGGAGCGACATCAGGCTTCAGGATTTTTCCTTTTTCTAGCTTCAGCCTCGGCAGTCCTCGTCTTCTTTAGTTCTGAAGCGGTTGACCTGACCTTTGGCTTCGAGCTAGTCATGCTGCTTGGGAAGACTATGCGAGGTTCTTCCTGCCTTGAAGGTGCAGATTGGTCAGTTGAGGGCTTCTTCTTCTTTGTAGCCATTCTTGGGTCGATGCCAGGACGACCAAGAGCCCTGCGCTTCTCAGCCTCATTGTAAGCTTGCACACACTTGTCAGCCAGGCTCTTCATGCGCTCACGAGAACCTTGAGCTTCTTCACGCTTCTTGAGAAAGGCTTCCTTGAGCTCGTGCAACATAATCTTGAAGTTTTTCACATCTTGCACGCTGAGCTTGGCCATGTGCTTCTTGAACTGAGCTTTCTCATAGTCGATCTTTTGCTTCAGTTCAACGATGCGCTGAGCTAGAGATAGCTCAGAAGCAATGGCGCCATGGAAGGCGACACTGAGGCCAATTGGAAGTTGCGGATCTTCAAAGCTGAGGTTGGGCGTGTCAAACCACTCATCAATGAAGTTATGGAGGATTGCCACATCAAAGAGAGGCAAATCATTGAAGATCTGCTTCTTCCTTTCTCTTGATCAGTTGCTCAAGAGTGTCATCTGCAAGATCTTCATCGCTGGACAGATCAATGGCGTCATTGCACAGAATAACAGCAGCAGTTAGTGCCTGATCAGTATTCTTTCTCATCTTAGTATTCTTGGAGATACGTGATAGATCTTCAGACTGCACACTGTCTTCAGGAGGTGCAGTAGCCAGTGGCTTCGCCCGTAAGATTTTTGGTGCTGAGGCAGACTTTGAAGCTCTAGGCTTCTTCAGCTTCGTAGGCTTTGGTGGAGCAGGCGCTTCATCAGATTTAGCGTCATCTGCAGGCTCATACACGGCTGTCCCTTGAACCATGATATGAGTGATGAGACCTTCCAAGTTGTAGAAGGCCCCAACAAGATTGGGTTCAGCTTTGCGGGTACCATCGGCACGGGGAGCAGAAGGACCAGGGTTGAAGTCTAGTCTCAATGACTTCTTGTTTTGCTTAGCCGAATTCTTAGGAAACTGAAAGTTGCGCTTGAACAGATTGTCGTCACGACACCATAGCAATGACGATGGGTCTGCATCCGCACGCTGTGGTCCATGGACCATGCAGGGATAGAAGCCTTGTTCAATGGCTTCATCTCTGGACCTGGGTTGAAGATTTCTGTATAGGATGTCTCCCCATGGTCGCTTGATGGCATTCTTCTCAGCATATTCCTGGGTCACAAACTTGTACTTGAACCATTGCTTGGCCCAGTATCTT
>NW_021293958.1:0-966 GCF_002162155.2 Triticum dicoccoides | reverse complement strand
GCCACCTGCAGCAGCAAATCGTCGGCGAGTGCCCGGAGCAGGTAAGCCCGCGCCGACTTATCTTTCTTGGCGATCACCGCCGACGCAGCATCCTCCGGCGGCACCACCGCCTCCCACAGCCCGGCGGCGTCCAGGTCGGCCTCCACCTTGATGTCCCAGGTGATGTAGTTCTCCCCCGTGAGCATCGGCGCTGCATGCGCCACCGTGCTGCCCGATCCGCCGGCGTATGGCATGATGGACATCGCCGGCGAGCTTCCTCTTCCACGTGGCTCTGATGCCAATTGTTGGAACCTCCACTCTCTAGCCCTAGCTCGCCTCTCCCTCTCACTCTTGTCGCTCACTGCTGCCGTGGCTAGCTCACCGGAGAGAAGAAAAAGAAGTTCAGAGAGATTCAGGGAAACGGTGGACACAGAGGTTTTCCCGGCGCACGAATGCCCCCTTTTCTTCCTCGAGCACAAACTCGACTGTGTCGAACCATTACAACGTCACCACGCGGCTTTATAGCCCCGAGCCAGCTCCCTTGGCACGTACCCACGCCTTCACTCACCTGTGATCATCTCCACGTTCTGCATGCTCTGGCCGCGCATGCTACGCACCTGCGCGCGCTCGCGTCTCACGGTGAGCACCAACCCAACGCACCCCGATCGCCCCGTGTGGCTCGCCAACGGCTCCAACACGCTACCCTGGTGCACGGACACGCCAGTGCACCCAACGCACGCACACACGCACGCCCTACTCCTCGGACCCGACGCGCCCAGCAAGCCCAGTGCGCGCCCATACCCGCACTCGACATGCCCGGCTTGTTCGCCGTGGCTTATTCGCCCTTCACAAACTGTATCGCCATGTCTTCAAATAAGTAACACTTGGCGATAAAATATAAAGCTTGCGCTAATGCCATGGGGTGAAAAGAAAATAAATTAAGACTGCTTTAAAACTTGGGCAGATGCACTTCTTTGACTTCTGACC
>NW_021293957.1:0-1043 GCF_002162155.2 Triticum dicoccoides | reverse complement strand
TAGAGACCGCGAAAAAATTGGGTCAAAATAAATCAACATTGTGGGAATTGAACACAGGACCTCCTGTCTAGATCTTCGATGTAACTAATTAAGCGAATGAGCAAACTAAAGGAAGGATTGCGTCCTTTTCTTGGTTTGGTTTAGTCCTTTTCGTTTGGTCAATCTGGCCCAGGTAATTCTATGTTGATTTCTATATTGAAAGGAAGGATCCATAGGCTTCAATGTGTTGGGGCTACTAAATTAAAAAAGGAAATATCCTACTATTAAAGGGAATAGGTATTCTTGGTTTGGTTTAGTCCTTTTCGTTTGGTCAATCTGGGCTAGGTACTTCTATGTTGATGGGCCTTTTATGGGCTTTCATAGAGACCGCGAAAAATAATTGGGTCAAAATAAATCAACATTGTGGGAATTGAACACATGACCTCCTGTCTAGATCTTCGACGTAACTAATTAAGCGAATGAGCAAACTAAAGGAAGGATTGCGTCCTTTTCTTGGTTTCGTTTAGTCCTTTTTGTTTGGTCAATCTGGGCCAGGTACTTCTGTCTTGATTTCTATATTGAAAGGAAGGATCCATAGGCTTCAATGTGTTGGGGTTACTAAATTAAAAAAGGAATTATCCTACTATTAAAGGGAATAGGTATTCTTGGTTTGGTTTAGTCCTTTTCGTTTGGTCAATCTGGGCCAGGTACTTCTATGTCGATGGGCCTTTTATGGGCTTTGATAGAGACCGCGAAAAAATTGGGTCAAAATAAATCAACATTGTGGGAATTGAACACAGGACCTCCTGTCTAGATCTTCGATGTAACTAATTAAGCGAATGAGCAAACTAAAGGAAGGATTGCGTCCTTTTCTTGGTTTGGTTTAGTCCTTTTCGTTTGGTCAATCTGGCCCAGGTAATTCTATGTTGATTTCTATATTGAAAGGAAGGATCCATAGGCTTCAATGTGTTGGGGCTACTAAATTAAAAAAGGAAATATCCTACTATTAAAGGGAATAGGTATTCTTGGTTTGGTTTAGTCCTTTTCGTTTGGTCAATCTGGGC
>NW_021293956.1:0-1276 GCF_002162155.2 Triticum dicoccoides | reverse complement strand
GAGTTACTTGACACCGCTGGTTGCCGATCACCGCCTGCTGCATGGTAAGAACTTGTAAGACATTGATATTTGCTTTACTCTGAGCGTTTTGCCACCACATCCTAGTAGTTATAGGAACATTATTTTTGGGTTTTGTTTCTTGTTCTACTAATCATGACAGGATCCAGAGTCAATTCATGGGCTTTGTCGATCGCGGGAGACGTGCCACCACCTTTGCAAATACCACAACCGTCACGAGAGGTGCACAAACATCCAAATGCACATGATCAGGTTAATGTATCTATACCACCATTTAATGGCCGTTTTAAACCTGCTTTATATATTGAATGGGAGTTCGACATAAAAAATATATTTGCTTCCCATAATTTCAATGAACATAAAAAGGTTAAGGTTGCGGTTGATTCTTTCACTGGTTATGCTTTGGTTTGGTGGAGTGAATATTGTCGGTTACACCCTGATTATATACCTACTACTTGGGATGATTTGAAACTTGCCATGCGACATACTTTCGTCCCTGCTTATTATACTCGTGACATGATTAAGAAGTTGCAACACTTAAAACAAGGTAGTGAAACTGTAACAAAATATTATGATGATTTACAAACTACCTTGTTGCATTCCTCTTTAGAAGAAAGTGAAGATGATTTTATGGATAGATTTTGGGGAGGATTAAACCGTGATATTCAAGAGATACTAATTCATGAAGAGTGTTATTCTATGGACCATTTGTTTCATCTTGCTTGCAAAGCTGAACAGGAAATAAAACGATGTGTTGGCCACGAGGAAATAAAACGATGTGTTACCCAAATAATGCTTGCCTCATATTGAATTTGCTTATAATCGTTCATTGCATTCTACTACCAAGATGTGCCCTTTTGAAGTTGTGTATGGTTTCCTACCTCGTGCACCTATTGATTTGTTGCCTCTTCCATCTTCGGAGAAGGTTAATTTTGATGCTAAACAACGTGCTGAATTGATTTTAAAAATGCATGAGTTAACTAAGGAAAACATTGAGCGTATGAATGCTAAATATAAACTTGCTGGAGATAAGGGTAGAAAACATGTTGTGTTTGCACCTGGAGATCTTGTTTGGTTACATTTGCGTAAGGATAGATTTCCTGATTTGCGCAAATCAAAGCTAATGCCACGTGCTGATGGTCCCTTTAAGGTGTTAGAGAAAATAAATGATAATGCATATAAACTTGAGCTGCCTGCAGATTTTGGGGTTAGTCCCACTTTTAACATTGCAGATTTGAAGCCTTATTTGGGTGAGGAA
>NW_021293955.1:0-16749 GCF_002162155.2 Triticum dicoccoides | reverse complement strand
AGCACCTCCGTCGGCTGCCACCTCCAACCGTGATACATTAAAGCAGGCACAATCACCACTATCTCCCAAGAGCACACCTTCTGGGCCTGCAAAGAGTTCTTCTTCATCCATGGCATCAACAGGGCAAACACATGATATTATTTGTCGACGTTGCAAGGGTGGAGGTCATTATGCGAGAGAATGCCCATCTAAGCGTGTGATGATTGTTACTGAGGATGGTGGGTATAAGTCTGCTAGTGACTATGATGAGGAGACTTTGGCTCTTATTACACATGAAGAACACGGTGGAGATGATTTTGATCATGAGACGCAATACATGGCTGCTGAAGATGCTGACAGGTATGAATGTTTAGTTGCTCAACGTGTTTTGAGTGTGCATGTTACACAAGCTGAGCAAAATCAGAGGCATAATTTGTTCCATACAAAGGCAGTTGTGAAGGAACATTCTATTTGTGTCATCATAGATGGAGGGAGCTGCAACAACTTGGCTAGCATGGAGATGGTGGAGAAGCTATCTCTCACCACAAGACCACATCCACATCCTTACTACATCCAATGGTTCAATAATAGTGGCAAGGTTAAGGTAACACGTACTGTTCGTGTGCATTTTAGTATCTCTACATATGCTGATTATGTTGATTGTGATGTGGTACCTATGCAAGCATGTTCCTTATTACTTGGTAGACCATGGCATTTTGATAAAAATTATGTACACCATGGTAGAAACAATCAGTATACTCTTGTTCATAAGGGTAAAAATATTAATTTGCTTCCTATGACTCCTGATTCCATTTTGAAAGATGATATTAATAGAGCTAATAAAGCAAAACAGGAGAAAAATAATAGTGAAAACCAGATTTTGGCAAAAGAATTTGAGCAACAAATGAAGCCTAATAATAAACCATCTACTGTTGCTTCAGAAATTAAATTGAAAAGTGCATGGTTACTTGCCACCAAATCTGATATTGATGAGCTAGATTCTAGCAAATCTGTTTGCTATGCTTTTGTGTGCAAAGAGGCATTATTTTCATTCGAGGACGTGCCTTCCTCTTTGCCCCTGTTTTCACTAACATTTTGCAGGAGTTCGCTGACGTCTTCCCACAAGACGTGCCATCGGGATTACCACCTATTCGAGGGATTGAGCATCAAATTGACTTAATTCCCGGTGCATCGCTACCCAACCGTGCACCATACCGTACCAATCCAGAGGAAACGAAGGAGATTATGCGTCAAGTACAGGAGCTGCTCGACAAAGGTTATATACGTGAATCTCTTAGTCCTTGTGTTGTTCCTATTATACTAGTGCCTAAAAAGGATGGTACGTCGCGTATGTGTGTTGATTGTAGAGGCATTAATAATATTACTATTAGTTATCGTCATCCTATTCCTAGGCTAGATGATATGCTTGATGAATTGAGTGGCTCTACAATATTCTCCAAAGTTGATTTGCGTAGTGGATACCATCAAATTCGTATGAAATTGGGAGATGAATGGAAAACAGCATTTAAAACTAAGTTTGGTTTATATGAGTGGTTAGTCATGCCTTTTGGGTTAACTAATGCACCTAGTACTTTCATGAGACTAATGAACGAAGTTTTATGTGCTTTCATTGGACGATTCGTGCTAGTCTATTTTGATGATATACTGATTTATAGCAAATCTTTGGAAGAACATTTGGAACATTTATGTGCTGTTTTTAATGCTCTACGTGATGCACGTTTGTTTGGTAACCTTGGGAAGTGCACCTTTTGCACCGACCGAGTATCTTTTCTTGGCTATGTTGTTACTCCATAGGGAATTGAAGTTCATAAAGCCAAGATTGAAGCTATTGAGAGTTTGCCGCAGCCCAAAACGGTCACAGAAGTGAGGAGTTTTCTTGGACTCGCTAGTTTCTACACGCGTTTTGTGAGAGATTTTAGCACCATTGCTGCACCTCTCAATGAGCTTACAAAGAAGGATGTGCCTTTTGTTTGGGGTACCGCATAGGAAGAAGCCTTCACAGTATTGAAAGATAAATTGACACATGCTCCTTTACACCAACTTCCCGACTTTAATAAGACTTTTGAGCTTGAATGTGATGCTAGTGGAATTGGATTAGGAGGTGTGTTATTACAAGATGGCAAACCTGTTGCATACTTTTCTGAAAAATTGAGTGGGCCTAGTCTAAACTATTCTACTTATGATAAAGAATTATATGCTCTTGTTTGGACTTTAGAGACATGGCAACATTATTTATGGCCCAAAGAATTTGTTATACATTATGATCATGAATCTTTGAAACATATTAAAAGTCAAGCTAAACTGAATGGTAGACATGCTAAATGGTTTGAATTCATTGAGACTTTCCATTATGTCATTAAACACAAGAAGGGTAAAGAAAATGTTATTGCTGATGCTTTGTCTCGTTGCTATATGCTTTCACAACTTGACTTCAAAAATTTTGTATTGGAGACCATCAAAGATCAATATGTGCATGATGCTGATTTTAAAGATGTAATGCAGAATTGTAAAGAAGGAAGAACATGGAACAAGTTCGTTATTAATGATGGCTTTGTGTTCCGTGCTAACAAGCTATGCATTCTTGCTAGCTCTATTCGTCTTTTGTTGTTGCAGGAGGCGCATGGAGTAGGATTAATGGGACACTTTGGTGTGAAGAAGATGGAGGACGTACTTGCTACACATTTCTTTTAGCCAAAGATGAGACGGGATGTTGAGTGTTTTGTTGCTCGCTGCACTACATGTCAAAAAGCTAAGTCATGACTCAATCCTCATGGGTTATATATGCCTTTGCATGTGCCTAGTGTTCCTTGGGAGGATATATCTATGAACTTTGTTTTAGGTTTACCTCGAACAAAGAAGGGGAGGGATAGCATATTTGTTGTCGTGGATAGATTCTTGAAAATGGCACACTTTATACCATGTCATAAAAGCGATGATGCTGTTAATGTTGCTGATTTGTTCCTTCATGAAATTATTTGCTTGCATGGTGTGGCAAATACTATTGTTTCATATCGTGATACTAAATTTCTTAGCCACTTTTGGAGATGTTTATGGGCTAAGTTGGGGACTAAACTGCTTTTTAGTACTACTTTTCACCCCCAAACGGATGTTCAAACTGAAGTAGTCAATAGAACATTGTCTACTATGCTTCGGGCTGTTTTGAAGAATAATAAGAAAATGTGGGAAGAATGCTTGCCTCATATTGAATTTGCTTATAATCGTTGATGAGGACATCAATACCATTGTTACACCCATAGCCCCTGCTGCTATACATACTGGACCAATTACTAGAGCTCGCGCACGCCAACTAAATTACCAGGTACTTTCGTTTCTTGGTAATGATTCTAATGTTCATGAGAATATGATGCTGCCTAAATTGGATACATTTGTTTTGCTTACAAATGAAGGGCCTAGCTTGGAGAAGGATGAACATTGGAGCAAGAACAAGCATGGAGATGATGGCATGCGCAAGGGGAACAAGAACAGAGTTACAAGTGATGATTTCAGGTCTTTGAAGCCACCATAACGAGTGCATGAAGCCTTGGACGAAATATACAAGATGTCACTTCATAAATTTCGTCCAGAGGCTATTATAGGTGCTGCGTCACCTTTTTATTGGGCCAGGCCCATGTAATTTCGAAATACATAAGTATAGGCTATTTTTAGAGTCCGTATGTGTGGGGAAACAAGAGATAGGGTTGATTTCGGACCCCTCCACCAAGGGCCACGAAATTCCCCCTCTCTTCCTCCATATATACAGCCCTTAGGGCACCATTTAGACTTTGGGTTTTGTTTAGATTAGAGTTCGCCATAGCTGCAACTTCGCGTACTTCGTTTGTGTTCAACGACCAGACAAAGGCGTCACAGAACCCCACCTTGATCAATAAAGCTTTCATCTTATATTCGCAATATCCAGATTGCAATCTCAGATTCTTGCTTGTTCTTCGTTTGCTTGCAGGAAACAGACCCTCGTGGTCAGGTTGATCGTGCTCCGGCGTGGTCAATAACCTCTCGGAGTTGGTTTAGCGATTGCTAAGGCGCGACTTCCTCGCACGTTCGTAGTCGGATCGTCAAAGTCGACTTCCACCAAAGCGATATCCATCATCTCATCGAAAGACAGGACACCTTTGCCTCTATCAAGTGGCATCAGATTTCCAGGTTGCTCGGTGAGATTTTACAGTTTTTCGTAGTTTAGATCGAGTCTGTTCTTCATACCTACAGTCCACGAAAAAGCCACAAAAAAAATTAGGGTTAGTTCATCATATCCGAACCAATCTGAGCCTTTGCATAATCTTTTTAGGGTTTTGCTTTGTTGAATTTGCGGTTGCATCGTCGTGTCTAGTTGCTGGTCTTAGAGTCTAATCTTTTAGAGTTTCGAGTTCTGGTCATAAGTTGTCATGCCGCCACCGCACCATCATCATCGCCCCTACCATCTACCACCACCGCTTATCCGCCACCGCTTCAAATCCGTATCCATATACCACCACCGCTGTCATATACCACCACCGCTGCCATCTACCACCATATATCCACCACCAATCCGAGTTCTTGTCATATTAGGTTTGTTTTCGAGATCCATCTAGATTCCGATTCGTGTTTCCTTGCCGGAGTAGGTTTCGGGGAAAAAAAAAGAGTCCGGAAACCACCCTCCGTTTAGGCCCAAATTTTTCAAAAACGCACTTGTCGAAAAATTTTCTGGCTATCCTATTTTTAGGTGTTTCTAAGCATTTTGAGACAGTCGCCGTTATAGAAAGTTTTTTTTGACCCGTTTCCAGTTTTTGGGTCCGGGCAGTCGAAAAAAAAATTGTCAACAAAAAATTTCGTGCCCATCCTGTCAGTTTGACCTGGGAAGAGTTTTGAGACACTCGCCATTATAGTGATTTTTCGCAAAAAAAAGAGCGAAAAAAAATTCAGAGTGTGCTTTTCCCTTGTTTACGTGCCGCGCCGTGATTTTGTTGGTGTTCTAGGCTCGCGTCTCTAGCACAGTCTAGCCTAGGACCAGCACGGTACCGTCGTTGAGCGTTTATTCAACTTTGCATCTCTGAATTGATTATTGCTGACCCTTTTTGCTACCATATTATAAGCCTTCCCAGCTCCACATACATCTACGTCGTGCGTTTGACTCTCCCTGGTAATCGCTCTATCCAAGCTTTGAGAGTTTTTGACGACAACGGTTGCCGATCACCGCTTGCTGCTGGGTAAGAACTGGTAAGAATTTGAGATTTGCTTGACGGATTTGTGACACCCACCACCACTTCTTATTAGTCTGTAGGATCATATTCTTGTGTGTTTCTATTTGCTGCTAACCATGGTAGGATCACAAGCCGATGAGACTGATTGGGAGAACCTGACGAACAAACAACTACATGATAAATTTCAGCAAATGATGAGTGGACAGGTGCAAGATGTGCTAAACAGATTTGAAGAGGCCATGGAGAAGATAGATGGCATGGAGAAGACGTTCGAAACAAAGCTCGATAACAAGTTTAATGAATTGCTCGCACGTCTTCCACCACCACCACCCGCTGCACCTAACGCACCTCTCCAACAACAACAACAACGCATCCTTCCGAATCAGTATGGACGAGCGAAGCGTGTTCCTATTGAGGATGGCCAAACTTCTGGTGCTGCTGTTCATGTTGTTGATGCTTCTTTGGCTCCTGCTATTGCTGCTGCTGGTACCCAGGAGGATGATGAGTGTGCGGGCGATTATGAGGATGAGGTTGATCAAAATCAGCACTACGTGCAGCCACCTGCACCACCACCAGCAGGTCGACCTCAGGTATATATTCGTAATGGTAGGCCTGCACCTCCACCTCAGGTACGAGATGATGTCCATATTCCTAAACTAAAATTGAATATTCCACCATTTGAGGGTAGATATGTTCGTGATATATATCTTACTTGGGAGTTAGAAACTGAACAACGTTTTACATGTTTACAATATCCCGAGGAGAGACGGGTTGCTGCTGCTGTTTGTGCTTTCACTAGTTTTGCATGTGTATGGTGGTCTGAACATTGTAGATTATATCCTATTCCAACTACTTGGGCTGCTTTGAAAACTGCTATGCGTACTCGTTGGGTTCCACCATATTATCAACGTGAATTGCTTCAAAAATTACAACGCTTAAGACAAGGAAAAAATTCTGTAGAAGAATATTATCAGGAATTACAAACTGGCATGATTAGATGTGGTATTGTTGAGGAGAATGAAGCTATGCTTGCACGTTTTATGGGTGATTAAATAGAGAGATTCAGACCATTCTAGACTATAAGGAGTATACTAATATCACTCGTTTATTCCATCTTGCTTGTAAAGCTGAACGTGAAGTGCAGGATCGACAAGCATTGGCGCGAACTAACTTTTCTGCAGGCCGACCTTCATCATGGACACCGCGTGCATCTTCTACTTCAACTGCACCAGCACCTCAATCAGGTGCCTCCTCTAGTCGTGATACAAGAAAACAGGCACAACCACCATTATCTGCCAAGAGCGCACCTGCTGGGCCTGCACAGAGTTCTTCTTCTTCCATGGCATCAACAGGGCACACAAGTGATATTATTTGTCGTCGTTGTAAGGGAGGAGGTCATTATGCGAGAGAATGCAAATCTCCGCGTGTGATGATTGCTACCGCGGATGGTGGATATGAGTCCGCTAGTGACTATGATGAGGAGACTTTGGCTCTTATTACACGTGAAGAACATGGTGGAGATGATTCTGATCATGAGACGCAATACATGGCTCCTGAAGACGCTGATAGGTATGATGTTTAGTTGCTCAACGTGTTTTGAGTGTGCAGGTCACACAAGCTGAGCAAAATCAGAGGCACAATTTGTTCCATCCCAAGGGAGTTATGAAAGAACGTTCTGTGCGCGTCATCATAGATGGAGGGAGCTGCAACAACTTGGCTAGCATGGAGATGGTGGAGAAGCTTTCTCTCACCACAAGACCACATCCACATCCTTACTACATCCAATGGTTCAACAACAGCGGCAAGGTTAAGGTAACACGTACTGTTCGTGTGCATTTTAGTATCTCTACATATGCTGATTACGTTGATTGTGATGTGGTACCTATGCAAGCATGTTCCTTATTACTTGGTAGACCATGGCAATTTGATAAAAATTCTGTACACCATGGTAGAAACAATCACTATACTCTTGTACATAAGGATAAAAATATTACTTTGCTTCCTATGACTCCTGATTCCATTTTGAAAGATGATATTAATAGAGCTAATAAAGCAAAACAGGAGAAGAATAAGAGTGAAAATCAGATTGTGGCAAAAGAATTTGAGCAACAAATGAAGCCTAATAATAAACCATCTAGTGTTGCTTCTGAAATTAAATTGAAAAGTGCATGTTTATTTGCCACCAAATCTGATATTGATGAGCTAGATTTCAGCAAATCTGTTTGCTATGCTTTTGTGTGCAAAGAGGCATTATTTTCATTCGAGGACGTGCCTTCCTTTTTGCCTCCTGCTGTCACTAACATTTTGCAGGAGTTCGCTGACGTGTTTCCACAAGACGTACCACCGGGATTACCGCCTATTCGAGGGATTGAGCATCAGATTGACTTAATTCACGGTGCTTCACTGCCAAACCGTGCACCATACCGTACCAATCCAGAGGAGACGAAGGAGATTATGCGTCAAGTACAAGAGCTTCTCGACAAAGGTTATATACGCGAATCCCTTAGTCCTTGTGCTGTTCCTATTATTCTAGTGCCGAAAAAGGATGGTACATCACGTATGTGTGTTGATTGTAGAGGCATTAATAATATTACTATTCTTATCGTCATCCTATTCCTAGGCTAGATGATATGCTTGATGAATTGAGTGGCTCTACAATATTCTCCAAAGTTGATTTGTGTAGTGGCTACCATCAAATTCGTATGAAATTGGGAGATGAATGGAAAACAACATTTAAAACTAAGTTTGGATTATATGAGTGGTTAGTCATGATATTAATGAACGAAGTTTTACGTGCTTTCATTGGACGATTTGTGGTAGTTTACTTTGATGACATATTGATTTATAGCAGATCTTTGGAAGAACATTTGGAACATTTACGTGCTGTTTTTATTGCTCTACGTGATGCACGTTTGTTTGGTAACCTTGGGAAGTGCACCTTTTGCACCGACCGAGTATCTTTTCTTGGCTATGTTGTTACTCCACAGGGAATTGAAGTTGATAAAGCCAAGATTGAAGCTATTGAGAGTTGGCCGCAGCCCAAAACGGTCACACAAGTGAGGAGTTTTCTTGGCCTTGCTGGATTCTATAGGCGTTTTGTGAGAGATTTCAGCACCATTGCTGCACCTCTCAATGAGCTTACAAAGAAAGATGTGCCTTTTCTTTGGGGTACCGCACAGGAAGAAGCCTTCACGGTATTGAAAGATAAGTTAACACATGCTTCCTTTACTCCAACTTCCTGATTTTAATAAGACTTTTGAGCTTGAATGTGATGCTAGTGGAATTGGATTAGGAGGTGTGTTATTACAAGATGGCAAACCTGTTGCATACTTTTCTGAAAAATTGAGTGGGCCTAGTCTGAATTATTCTACTTATGATAAAGAATTATATGCTCTTGTTCGGACTTTAGAAACATGGCAACATTATTTATGGCCCAAAGAATTTGTTATACATTCTGATCATGAATCTTTGAAACATATTAAAAGTCAAGCTAAACTGAATCGTAGACATGCTAAATGGGTTGAATTCATTGAGACTTTCCCTTATGTCATTAAACACAAGAAGGGAAAAGAAAATGTTATTGCTGATGCATTGTCTTGTCGCTATACTATGCTTTCACAACTTGACTTCAAAATATTTGGTTTGGAGACCATCAAAGATCAATATGTGCATGATGCTGATTTTAAAGATGTAATGCAGAATTGTAAAGAAGGAAGAATGTGGAACAAGTTTGTCGTTAACGATGGATTTGTGTTTCATGCTAACAAGCTATGCATTCCAGCTAGCTCCGTTCGTCTTTTGTTGTTGCAGGAGGCGCATGGAGGAGGATTAATGGGACACTTTGGCGTGAAGAAGACAGAGGACGTACTTGCTACACATTTCTTTTGGCCAAAGATGAGACGGGATGTTGAGCGTTTTATTGCTCGCTGCACTACATGTCAAAAAGCTAAGTCACGCCTCAATCCTCATGGTTTATATATGCCTTTGCCTGTACCTAGTGTTCCTTGGGAGGATATATCTATGGACTTTGTTTTAGGTTTACCTCGAACAAAGAAGGGGAGGGATAGCATATTTGTTGTCGTGGATAGATTCTCGAAAATGGCACACTTTATACCATGTCATAAAAGCGATGATGCTGTTAATGTTGTTGATTTGTTCTTTCGTGAAATTATTCGCTTGCATGGTGTGCCAAATACTATTGTTTCAGATCGTGATACTAAATTTCTTAGCCACTTTTGGAGATGTTTATGGGCTAAGTTGGGGACTAAACTGCTTTTTAGTACTACTTGTCACCCCCAAACTGATGGACAAACTGAAGTAGTCAATAGAACGTTGTCTACTATGCTTAGGGCTGTTTTGAAGAATAATAAGAAAATGTGGGAGGAATGCTTGCCTCATATTGAATTTGGTTATAATCGTTCATTGCATTCTACTACTAAGATGTGCCCTTTTGAAGTTGTGTATGGTTTCCTACCTCGTGCACCTATTGATTTGTTGCCTCTTCCATCTTCGGAGAAGGTTAATTTTGATGCTAAACAACGTGCTGAATTGATTTTAAAAATGCATGAGTTAACTAAGGAAAACATTGAGCGCATGAATGCTAAATATAAACTTGCTGGAGATAAGGGTAGAAAACATGTTGTGTTTGCACCTGGAGATCTTGTTTGGTTACATTTGCGTAAGGATAGATTTCCTGATTTGCGCAAATCAAAGTTAATGCCACGTGCTGATGGTCCCTTTAAGGTGTTAGAGAAAATAAATGATAATGCATATAAACTTGAGCTGCCTGCAGATTTTGGGGTTAGTCCCACTTTTAACATTGCAGATTTGAAGCCTTATTTGGGTGAGGAAGATGAACTTCCGTCGAGGACGACTTCATTTCAAGAAGGGGAGGATGATGAGGACATCAATACAATTGTTACACCCACAACCCCTGCTGCTATACATACTGGACCAATTACTAGAGCTCGCGCACGCCAACTAAATTACCAGGTACTTTCGTTTCTTGGTAATGATTCTAATGTTCATGAGAATATGATGCTGCATAAATTGGATACATTTGTTTTGCTTACAAATGAAGGGCCTAGCTTGGAGAAGGATGAACATTGGAGCAAGAACAAATATGGAGATGATGGCATGCGCAAGGGAAACAAGAACGGAGTTACAAGTGATGATTTCAGGACTTTGAAGCCACCATAATGGGTGCATGAAGCCTTGGACGAAATATACAAGATGCCACTTCATAAATTTCGTCCCGAGGCTATTTTAGGTGCTGCGTCACCTTATTATTGGGCCAGGCCCATGTAATTTCGAAATACATAAGTATAGGCTATTTTTAGAGTCCGTATGTGTGGGGAAACAAGAGATATGGTTGATTTCGGACCCCTCCACCAAGGGCCACGAAATTCCCCCCCTCTTCCTCCATATATACAGCCCTTAGGGCATCGTTTAGACTTTGGGTTTTGTTTAGATTAAAAGTTCGCCATAGCTGCAACTTCGCGTACTTCGTTTGTGTTCAACGACCAGACAAAGGCGTCACAGAACCCCACCTAGATCAATAAAGCTTTCATCTTATATTCGCAATATCCAGATTGCAATCTTAGTTTCTTGCTTGTTCTTCGTTTGCTCGCAGGAAACAGGCCCTCGTGGTCAGGTTGATCGTGCTCCGGCGTGGTCAATAACCTCTCGGAGTTGGTTTAGCGATTGCTAAGGCGCGACGTCCTCGCACGTTCGTAGTCGGATCGTCAAAGTCGACTTCCACCAAAGCGAAATCCACCATCTCATCGAAAGACGGGACACCTTTGCCTCTATCACGTAAGGATAGGTTTCCTAATTTGCGCAAATCAAAGCTAATGCCACGTGCTGATGGTCCTTTTAAGGTGTTAGAGAAAATAAAAGATAATGCATATAAACTTGAGCTGCCTGTAGATTTTGGGGTTAGTCCCACTTTTAACATTGCAGATTTGAAGCCTTATTTGGGTGAGGAAGATGAGCTTCCGTCGAGGATGATTTCATTTCAAGAAGGGGAGGATGATGAGGACATCAATACCATTGTTACACCCACAGCCCCTACTACTACCTATACTGGACCAATTACTAGAGCTCGCGTCCGCCAATTAAATTATCAGGTACTTCCGTTTCTTGGTAATGATTCTAATGTTCATGAGAATATGATGTTGCCTAAATTGGATACATTTGTTTTGCTTACAAATGAAGGGCCTAGCTTGGAGAAGGATGAACATTGGAGCAAGAACACGCATGGAGTTGATGGCATGCGCAAGGGAATCAAGAACGGAGTTACAGGTGACGATTTCAGGACTTTGAAGCCACCATAAGGAGTGCATGGAGCCTTGGACGAAATATACAAGATGCCACTTCATAATATTCGTCCATAGGCTATTATTGGGTCAGGCCCATGTAATTTCGAAATACATAAGTATAGGCTGTTTTTAGAGTCCGTATGTGTGGGGAAACAAGTGATAGGGTTAGTTTCAGAGCCCTTCCCCAAGGGCCATGAAATCCCCCCCCCCTCTTCCTCCATATATACATCCCTTAGGGCACCGTTTAGACTTTGGGTTTTGTTTAGATCAAAAGTTCACCATAGTTGCAACTTCGCATACTTCGTTTGTGTTCAATGACCAGACCAAGGCGTCACAGAACCCCACCTTGATCAATAAAGCTTTCCTCTTATATTCACAATATCGAGATTGCAATCTTAGTTTCTTGCTTGTTCTTTGTTTGCCTGCAGGAAACAGACCTTCGTGATCAGGTTGATCGTGCTCTGGCGTGGTCAATAACCTCTCGGAGTTGGTTTAGCGATTGCTAAGGCGCGTGATGAGGACATCAATACCATTGTTACACCCACAGCCCCTACTACTACATATACGGGACCAATTACTAGAGCTCGCGCACGCCAATTAAATTATCAGGTACTTTCGTTTCTTGGTAATCATTCTAATGTTCATGAGAATATGATGCTGCCTCAATTGGATACATTTGTTTTGCTTACAAATGAAGGGCCTAGCTTGGAGAAGGATGAACATTGGAGCAACAACAAGCATGGAGATGATGCCATGCGCAAGGGGAACAAGAATGGAGTTACAAGTGATGATTTCAGGACTTTGAAGCCACCATAATGGGTGCATGAAGCCTTGGACGAAATATACAAGATGCCACTTCATAAATTTCGTCCCGAGGCTATTATAGGTGCTGCGTCACCTTTTTATTGGGCCAGGCCCATGTAATTTCGAAATACATAAGTATAGGCTATTTTTAGAGTCCGTATGTGTGGGGAAACAAGAGATAGGGTTGATTTCGGACCCCTCCACCAAGGGCCACGAAATTCCCCTCTCTTCCTCCCTATATACAGCCCTTAGGGCACCGTTTAGATTTTGGGTTTTGTTTAGATTAAAGTTCGCCATAGCTGCAACTTCGCGTACTTCGTTTGTGTTCAACGACCAGACAAAGGCGTCACAGAACCCCACCTTGATCAATAAAGGTTTCATCTTATATTCGCAATATCCAGATTGCAATCTCAGTTTCTTGCTTGTTCTTCGTTTGCTTGGAGGAAACAGACCCTCGTGGTCAGGTTGATCGTGCTCCGGCGTGGTCAATAACCTCTCAGAGTTGGTTTAGCGATTGCTAAGGCGCGACGTCCTCGCACGTTCGTAGTCGGATCGTCAAAGTCGACTGCCTCCAAAGCGATATCCATCATCTCATCGAAAGACGGGACACCTTTGCCTCTATCAAGTGGTATCAGATTTCCAGGTTGCTCGGTGAGATTTTACAGTTTTTCGTAGTTTAGATCGAGTCTGTTCTTCATACCTATAGTCCACGAAAAAGCCAAAAAAATTAGGGTTAGTTCATCATATCCGAACCAATCTGAGCCTTGCATAATCTTTTCTGTATTTGCTTTGTTGAATTTGCGGTTGCATCGTCGTGTCCAGTTGCTGGTCTTAGCGTCTAGTCTTTTAGAGTTTCGAGTTCTGTTCACAGGTTGTCACGTCGCCGCTGGCATATATCACCACCGCATCATCATCGTCGCTGTTGCCATATACCACCACCACATATTCACCGCCAATCCGAATCCATATACGCCACCACATATCCGCCGCCATCACGCCAATCCGAGTTCACCTGCAACATATATCCGCCACCTGTCCGTGTTCCACCAGATTCATCTCCGCCACCAGTCCGAGTTCCACCAGATTCATCTCCGCCACCAGTCCTAGTCCGAGTCTAGTAATTGTTGCATTGTTCTCGATTTCCAGATCACGCGATACTCCGAGTAATGACAGAGAAGGACTCCCCAACTTCCGAGCCATCCGCAGAAGAAAAATAGTTCCAATTTATAAAAAAAAAACTAAGTCTGGAAAATTCTGGCTAGGCAGTTTTTAGACCATTTGTAGACTTTTTCAAAAAAAAATTGTTGCGGAGCAAAAAAAAGGAAAAAAGAAGTGCAAAAAAAAGAGAAAAAAAATTCAGAGTGTGCTCCTCCCTTGTTTACGTGCCGCGCCGTGATTTTGTTGGTGTTCTAGGCTCACGTCTCTAGCACAGTCTAGCCTAGGACCAGCACAGTACCGTCGTTGAGCGTTTATTCAACTTTGCATCTCTGAATTGATTATTGCTGACCCTTTTTGCTACCATATTATAAGCCTTCCCAGCTCCACATACATCTACGTCGTGCGTTTGACTCTCCCTGGTAATCGCTCTATCCAAGCTTTGAGAGTTTTGACTACAATGGTTGCCGATCACTGCCTGTTGCTGGGTAAGAACTGGTAAGAATTTGAGTTTTGCTTGACGGATTTGTGACACCCACCACCACCACTTGTTAGCAGTCTGTAGGATCATATTCTTGTGTGTTTCTATTGCTGCTAACCATGCCAGGATCACAAGCCGACGAGATTGACTGGGAGAATTTATCGAACAAGGAGCTTCATGATAAGTTTCAGCAAATGATGACTGAACAGGTGCAAGATGTGCTGAACAATTTTGAAGAGGCCATGGAGAAGATCACTGGCCTTGAGAAGACGTTCGAAACAAAGCTCGATAACAAGTTTAATGAATTGCTCGCGCGTCTTCCACCACCACCACCCGCTGCACCTAACGCACCTCTCCAACAACAACAACAACGACTACCTCCACATCGCGAAACAGACCTTCGCCGAGCGAGTCGTGTTCCTCTTGCGTTTGGCCAAACTGTTGGTGCTGCTGTTGATACTTCTGTGGCTCCTGCTGCTGATGCGGAGGAGGATGATTATGTGGGAGATTATGAGGATGAGGTTGATCAAAATCAGCACTACGTGCAGCCACCTGCACCACCACCAGCAGGTCGACCTCAGGTATATATTCGTAATGGTAGGCCTGCACCACCACCTCAGGTACGAGATGATGTCCATATTCCTAAACTGAAATTGAATATTCCACCATTTGAGGGTAGATATGTTCCTGATATATATCTTACTTGGGAGTTAGAAACTGAACAACGATTTACATGTTTACAATATCCTGAGGAGAGACGAGTTGCTGCTGCTGTTTGTGTTTTCACTAGTTTTGCATGTGTATGGTGGTCTGAACATTGTAGATTATATCCTATTCCAACTACTTGGGCTGCTTTGAAAACTGCTATGCGTACTCGTTGGGTTCCACCATATTATCAACGTGAATTGCTTCAAAAATTACAGCATTTAAGACAAGGGAAAAATTCTGTAGAAGAATATTATTAGGAATTACAAACTGGCATGATTAGATGTGGTATTATTGATGAGAATGAAGCTATGCTTGCACGTTTTCTGGGTGGATTAAATAGAGAGATTCAGACCATTCTAGACTATAAGGAGTATACTAATATCACTCGTTTATTCCATCTTGCTTGTAAAGCTGAACGTGAAGTGCAGGATCGACAAGCATTGGGGCGAACTAACTTTTCTGCAGGCCGACCTTCATCATGGACACCACGTGCATCTTCTACTTCAACTGCACCAGCACCTCCATCCGGTGCCACCTCCAGCCGTGATACAAGAAAACAGGCACAACCACCATTATCTGCCAAGAGCGCACCTGCGGGGCCTGCACAGCGTTCTTCTTCTTCCATGGCATCAACAGGGCACACAAGTGATATTATTTGTCGTCGTTGTAAGGGAGGAGGTCATTATGTGAGAGAATGCAAATCTCCGCGTGTGATGATTGCTACCGCGGATGGTGGATATGAGTCCGCTAGTGACTATGATGAGGAGACTTTGGCTCTTATTACACGTGAAGAACATGGTGGAGATGATTCTGATCATGAGACGCAATACATGGCTCCTGAAGACGCTGACAGGTATGAATGTTTAGTTGCTCAACGTGTTTTGAGTGTGCAGGTCACACAAGCTGAGCAAAATCAGAGGCACAATTTGTTCCATACCAAGGGAGTTGTGAAAGAACGTTCTGTGCGCGTCATCATAGATGGAGGGAGCTGCAACAACTTGACTAGCATGGAGATGGTGGAGAAGCTTTCTCTCACCACAAGACCACATCCACATCCTTACTACATCCAATGGTTCAACAACAGCGGCAAGGTTAAGGTAACACGTACTGTTCGTGTGAATTTTAGTATCTCTGCATATGCTGATTATGTTGATTGTGATGTGGTACCTATGCAAGCATGTTCCGTATTACTTGGTAGACCATGCCAATTTGATAAAAATTCTGTACACCATGGTAGAAACAATCACTATACTCTTGTTCATAAGGATAAAAATATTACTTTGCTTCATATGACTCCTGATTCCATTTTGAAAGATGATATTAATAGAGCTAATAAAGCAAAACAGGAGAAGAATAAGAGTGAAAATCAGATTGTGGCAAAAGAATTTGAGCAGCAAATGAAGCCTAATAATAAACCATCTAGTGTTGCTTCTGAAATTAAATTAAAAAGTGCATGTTTATTTGCCACCAAATCTGATATTGATGAGCTAGATTTCAGCAAATCTGTTTGCTATGCTTTTGTGTGCAAAGAGGCATTATTTTCATTCGAGGACGTTCCTTCCTCTTTGCCTCCTGCTGTCACTAACATTTTGTAGGAGTCCGCTGACGTCTTTCCACAAGACGTGCCACCGGGATTACCGCCTATTCGAGGGATTGAGCATCAGATTGACTTAATTCCCGGTGCTTCACTGCCAAACCGTGCACCATACCGTACCAATCCAGAGGAGACGAAGGAGATTATGCGTCAAGTACAAGAGCTTCTCGACAAAAGTTATATACGCGAATCCCTTAGTCCTTGTGCTGTTCCTATTATTCTAGTGCCGAAAAAGGATGGTACATCACGTATGTGTGTTGATTGTAGAGGCATTAATAATATTACTATTCGTTATCGTCATCCTATTCCTAGGCTAGATGATATGCTTGATGAATTGAGTGGCTCTACAATATTCTCCAAAGTTGATTTGCGTAGTGGATACCATCAAATTCGTATGAAATTGGGAGATGAATGGAAAACAGCATTCAAAACTAAGTTTGGATTATATGAGTGGTTAGTCATGCCTTTTGGGTTAACTAATGCACCTAGTACTTT
>NW_021293954.1:0-1038 GCF_002162155.2 Triticum dicoccoides | reverse complement strand
CTGTCGACTTGGATTTCATTTCCATGGCTTACTCTAGAAGTTTGCCATTTGGATCCCGGAGTTTGAATTACCATAGAAGTTGGCATATCACCGAATGCGACGTTATGCAAGCGAGCATAGTTTTCAGATATAAAAGAATGAGAGGCTCCTGTATCGAAAAGAACAGATGCCGGGTGGCAATTAACAAGAAGCGTACCGAGAACGACGTTGGGATCCTCTTGAGCTTCTTCGGCAGAGATACAGTTGACATGGCCACGTGAGGCGGTGACCGGCTTGGCGTGGAATACTTTTCCTGTCGGCTTGCCACGGCCAACAGCTTTAGCAGATTGATTGGGGTTGGTCTGGGGACACTCACGCATATAGTGGCCAGATTCCCCACACTTGAAACAAGTCACGGAACTGGTACGTGGAGGAGCATTGTTGGTTGGACCCCCATAGGGCTTGGCCGGTGCGGACTGCTGAACGGGGCGAGGCGCCTGGAAGGATGGCCTCGGTGTGAACCTGGGTGGCAGGGCGGTGTTGGGTACCCACACGCGGCGCTTCTGAGGACCAGCACCGGATGAGGAACCCATATCACGGCCATGCTTGCGTGTTGCGTCAGAGTCAGTCTGACCAGTTTCAGCACTGATGGCTTTGTTGACAAGTTTCTGAAAAGATGTGCACTCATGCAGACGGAGGTCACGGCGAAGCTCAGGACTAAGGCCCTTACGGAACCTTGCTTGCTTCTTGGCGTCAGTAGAAACTTCCTCGGTTGCATATCGTGCGAGATTACCAAACTCCCTGCTGTAAACATCCACAGAAAGTCGGCCTTGGGTGAAACTGCAAAATTCTTCACGTTTGCGGTCCATGAGACCCTCCGGAATATGATGCTCACGGAAAGCCTCGCTGAACTCAGCCCAAGTAGTGACATGGCCCGCTGGGCGCATAGCTCCATAATTTTCCCACCATAGACTGGCGGGGCCTTCAAGATGATATGCAGCAAAGGTGACCTTGTCAGCCTCCGCTACCAGCGCGGAACGCAGTTTATGAGAGATACTG
>NW_021293953.1:0-1368 GCF_002162155.2 Triticum dicoccoides | reverse complement strand
TACCTCGATGATATACTCATCTACTCCAAGAACGAGGAAGAACATGCCGAACATCTAAGGCTAGTGTTGCAGAAACTCCGAGAGCATCGCCTTTATGCCAAATTTTCTAAATGTGAATTCTGGTTGTCAGAAGTGACCTATCTGGGTCATGTAATATCTGGTAAAGGTATTGCTGTTAACCCTGAGCGAGTTCAAGCCGTCCTTAACTGGACTCCACCTGAATCGGTCAAGCAAGTTCGGAGCTTTCTGGGCTTAGCGAGCTATTGTCGTCGCTTTGTCGAGAACTTCTCCAAGGTTGCTAAACCCCTAACCGAACTCCTCAAGAAAGATAAGAAGTTCGAATGGACTCCACAATGTGAGCACAGCTTTCAGGAACTGAAAAGACGCCTGACTTCTGCTCCCGTACTGGTACCGCCAGACTTCTCTAAGGACTTTGTTATCTACTGCGACGCCTCGCGACAAGGACTAGGTTGCATTCTCATGCAAGATTGACACGTAATTGCCTACGCTTCACGGCAATTGCACCCACATGAGGAGAATTATCCTACTCATGATCTAGAGCTTGCAGCCGTAGTCTATGCACTTAAGACCTGGCGACATTACCTCCTCGGTAATCGTTGCGAAATATTCACTGATCACCAAAGTCTGAAGTATATTTTCACCCAACCGGATTTGAATCTCAGGCAGAGACGTTGGGTTGAATTGATCACAGACTTCGACTTAGGAATAACCTACACCCCAGGGAAAGCCAACGTCATGGCTAATGCGCTAAGTCGTAAATCTTATTGTAACAATCTGATGTTACAACAAAGTCAACCGCTTCTCCATGAGGAATTTCGGAAGCTTAACCTTCACATTGTTCCTCGAGGATTTCTCTCCACCTTGGTGGCGAAACCTACTCTTACGGATCAAATCATTGCTGCCCAGAAGCGAGATAAGGGAATTGCTAAGATCAAGGAGAACATTGCTAGCGGAGGTGCTAGTTGTTTCTCCACAAATGATCATGGTGTTGTGTACTTTGAGAACCGTCTAGTGGTTCCCAAGAACCAGCATCTACGGCAGTTGATCCTTAAGGAGGCTCATGAATCTCCTCTCACTATTCATCCCGGTAGTACTAAGATGTATCAGGACCTACGCCAGAGGTTCTGGTGGACTAGGATGAAGAGAGAAATTGCTCAGTATATTGCTAATTGCGACGTCTGTCGTCGTGTAAAAGCAGAGCATCAACGGCCTGCTGGCACCCTTCAACCCCTATCTATTCCTGAATGGAAATGGGATAAAATTGGTATGGATTTCATTACCGGTTTTCCCAGGACCAAGAGAGGGAATAATGCTATTTTCGTCGTGGTCGATCGTCTTTCCAAAGTA
>NW_021293952.1:0-1072 GCF_002162155.2 Triticum dicoccoides | reverse complement strand
GGTCATGTAATATCTGGTAAAGGTATTGCTGTTAACCCTGAGCGAGTTCAAGCCGTCCTTAACTGGACTCCACCTGAATCGGTCAAGCAAGTTCGGAGCTTTCTGGGCTTAGCGAGCTATTGTCGTCGCTTTGTCGAGAACTTCTCCAAGGTTGCTAAACCCCTAACCGAACTCCTCAAGAAAGATAAGAAGTTCGAATGGACTCCACAATGTGAGCACAGCTTTCAGGAACTGAAAAGACGCCTGACTTCTGCTCCCGTACTGGTACCGCCAGACTTTTCTAAGGACTTTGTTATCTACTGCGACGCCTCGCGACAAGGACTAGGTTGCATTCTCATGCAAGATCGACACGTAATTGCCTACGCTTCACGGCAATTGCACCCACATGAGGAGAATTATCCTACTCATGATCTAGAGCTTGCAGCCGTAGTCTATACACTTAAGACCTGGCGACATTACCTCCTCGGTAATCGTTGCGAAATATTCACTGATCACCAAAGTCTGAAGTATATTTTCACCCAACCGGATTTGAATCTCAGGCAGAGACGTTGGGTTGAATTGATCACAGACTTCGACTTAGGAATAACCTACACCCCAGGGAAAGCCAACGTCATGGCTAATGCGCTAAGTCGTAAATCTTATTGTAACAATCTGATGTTACAACAAAGTCAACCGCTTCTCCATGAGGAATTTCGGAAGCTTAACCTTCACATTGTTCCTCAAGGATTTCTCTCCACCTTGGTGGCGAAACCTACTCTTACGGATCAAATCATTGCTGCCCAGAAGCGAGATAAGGGAATAGCTAAGATCAAGGAGAACATTGCTAGCGGAGGTGCTAGTTGTTTCTCCACAAATGATCATGGTGTTGTGTACTTTGAGAACCGTCTAGTGGTTCCCAAGAACCAGCATCTACGGCAGTTGATCCTTAAGGAGGCTCATGAATCTCCTCTCACTATTCATCCCGGTAGTACTAAGATGTATCAGGACCTACGCCAGAGGTTCTGGTGGACTAGGATGAAGAGAGAAATTGCTCAGTATATTGCTAATTGCGACGTCTGTCGTCGTGTAAAAG
>NW_021293951.1:0-969 GCF_002162155.2 Triticum dicoccoides | reverse complement strand
CAAGGAACACTGGACAGCGGTCAAGAATATCCTGAAGTACCTGAAAAGGACAAAGGACATGTTTCTCGTTTATGGAGGAGACGAAGAGCTCGTCGTAAAGGGTTACGTCGACGCTAGCTTCGACTCAGATCTGGATGACTCTAAGTCACAAACCGGATACGTGTATATGTTGAATGGTGGAGCAGTAAGCTGGTGCAGCTGCAAGCAGAGCGTCGTGGCGGGATCTACATGTGAAGCGGAGTACATGGCAGCCTCGGAGGCAGCACATGAAGCGATTTGGGTGAAGGAGTTCATCACCGACCTAGGAGTCATACCCAATGCGTCGGGGCCGATCAAACTCTTCTGTGACAACACTGGAGCTATTACCCTCGCAAAGGAGCCCAGGTTTCACAAGAAGACCAGGCACATCAAGCGTCGTTTCAACTCCATCCGTGAAAATGTTCAAGATGGAGACATAGAGATTTGCAAAGTGCACACAGATCTGAATGTCGCAGATCCGCTGACTAAACCTTTCTCGCGTGCAAAACATGATCAACACCAGAACTCTATGGGTGTTCGATTCATCACAATGTAACTAGATTGGTGACTCTAGTGCAAGTGGGAGACTGTTGGAAATATGCCCTAGAGGCAATAATAAAAGTATTATTATATTTCATTGTTCATGATAATTGTCTTTTATTCATGCTATAACTGTATTATCCGGAAATCGTAATACACGTGTGAATACTTAGACCACACTATGTCCCTGGTAAGCCTCTAGTTGACCAGCTCGTTGTGATCAACAAATAGTCATGGTTTCCTGACTATGGACATTGGATGTCGTTGATAACGGGATCACATCATTAGGAGAATGATGTGATGGACAAGACCCAATCCTAAGCATAGCATAAAAGATCGTGTAGTTCGTTTTGCTAGAGCTTTGCAAGTGTCAAGTATCTCTTCCTTCGACCATGAGATCGTGTAACTCCC
>NW_021293950.1:0-1252 GCF_002162155.2 Triticum dicoccoides | reverse complement strand
CAAGACAAATCGTTAGGCGCTCCAAATCTATGACAATTGTTAACGGCGAGTTACATCACCTAAGTGTCACTGGGGCGTTTCAACGCTGTGTGTCCCCTGCAGAAGGCCAAGAAATACTTTGTGAGATCCATGAAGGGGATTGTGGCCATCATGCCGGGTCAAAATCTCTGGTAGCAAAAGCTTACCGTCATGGTTTCTACTGGCTGACGGCTCATGCTGATGCGGAAGACCTGGTCAGCAAATGTGACGGTTGTCAAAAGTTCTCACGACGAGCTCATGTGCCGGCTCAAGAATTGAGGATGATCCCAATCACTTGGCCATTTGCAGTCTGGGGGCTTGACATGGTTGGGCCTTTCAAGAGGTCTAAGGATAAAAAGACACATCTCCTGGTGGCAGTGGATAAGTTTACCAAGTGGGTTGAGGCAGAGCCGATCAGTAAGTGTGATGCAGCCACGGCGGTTCAATTCATGAAAAAGGTGATCTTTCGTTTTGGTTTCCCACACAGCATCATAACTGATAATGGCACTAATCTCTCCAAGGATGCCATGGAAGAGTTCTATCAACGAGAACATATCCGGCTTGATATTTCGGCTGTTGCTCATCCTCAATCCAATGGTCAAGCATAAAGAGCTAATCAAGAGATCCTGAAGGGTATCAAGCCCCGGCTCTTAGTCCCCTTACAGCAAACTCCGGGTTGTTGGGTGGAGGAGCTACCTTCTGTGTTATGGAGCATCAACACTACGCCTAACAGATCTACAGGTTACACGCCTTTCTTTATGGTGTATGGTGCAGAGGCGGTCCTGCCAAGTGACATCCGGCACGATTCACCCCGCGTGGCGGCTTACGTCGAGGCTAACAACGAAGAAGCTCGTCAAAACGCACTTGACTTGCTGGATGAGGAGCGAGACTTGGCAATAGCCCGCTCGGTGATTTATCAACAAGACATGTGCCGCTATCACAGCCGCCGGGTTAGGAGCAGAACCTTTCAGGAAGGCGACTCGGTGCTCCGAATCATCCTGGATCAGTCTGATATGCACAAGCTATCCCCGCCTTGGGAAGGGCCCTTTGTGGTCAGCAAGAATCTGCACAATGGGTCATACTACCTCATCGATGTTCGAGAGCACAAAGACTCACGTAAGTCGGAGGAGGAGACCCGCCGACCGTGGAATATTGCTCATCTCCGGCCTTATTATACTTAGGCCACCGGCTTTCAAGATGTATATATATTTTGCCACTGTATATATTATATAAA
>NW_021293949.1:0-868 GCF_002162155.2 Triticum dicoccoides | reverse complement strand
GAGAGGTGTTGGTTTGGTGTGTTTAGAGGGGGGGGTGCTTGGGTATTTATATTGGGGAGGGGAGGGTTTTGCTTGGGGTAGGGGACAAGAAATAGATTAGGATTAGGAAACAAAAGGAAAAGATCTAGAAATAGATACGGAATAAACGAACATAGGACAAGAGTCCTACTAAGACTAGGAAAGCAAGAAGCGGCGGCTCCCTGGTGCACGCGCGCTATGGCCTCTTGGCCGGCCGGCGGCTAGTGGCTTGGGCCTTTGGCCCAAGGCGCTGCGGAATTTTTTTTTTTAAACGGTCTCGCGCGCAGAAAAAAAATAAATAAAAGAAAATCTAAACGAACTCCAAAATTTAATAAAGTAAATTTTCCCCGACTCCTAAAAAATGAGTCGAACAAAATGAACTTTACTCGGGGCCTAAAATAAAATTTTCAAAAACGCGCATTTTCCCTATCCGAATAAAATGCAAATAAAACTCTGGCAAACAAAATTTGATCTATTTATTAAATCTTCATTTTCCTAAATTTGGGAAAGTCATATTATTCCCTCTCTTATATTTTTGATAACGGAAAATAATTGAAGATGAAATAAATAAATCAAATGATCCTCTTTTCAATTCGAGAAAACTCTCAAATATGAAAATAACGAAATCTCCAACTCTCTCCAAGGGTCCTTGAGTTGCGTGAAATTTCTAGGATCGACCAAAATGCAAGAAAATAAAATATGCATGATGATCTATTTCAAATTGAAAATAAATTCAAAGGGGCTTTGAATTTAATTCTTTGAAACTCCCAACTCATATTTCATATAATTTGAAGAAGTCATTTTATCTTCTCTCGTGAAAATCATTGAGTCGCATAAAGTTTCAGAATTG
>NW_021293948.1:0-1029 GCF_002162155.2 Triticum dicoccoides | reverse complement strand
GGAAGACCTGGTCAGCAAATGTGACGGTTGTCAAAAGTTCTCACGACGAGCTCATGTGCCGGCTCAAGAATTGAGGATGATCCCAATCACTTGGCCATTTGCAGTCTGGGGGCTTGACATGGTTGGGCCTTTCAAGAGGTCTAAGGATAAAAAGACACATCTCCTGGTGGCAGTGGATAAGTTTACCAAGTGGGTTGAGGCAGAGCCGATCAGTAAGTGTGATGCAGCCACGGCGGTTCAATTCATGAAAAAGGTGATCTTTCGTTTTGGTTTCCCACACAGCATCATAACTGATAATGGCACTAATCTCTCCAAGGATGCCATGGAAGAGTTCTATCAACGAGAACATATCCGGCTTGATATTTCGGCTGTTGCTCATCCTCAATCCAATGGTCAAGCATAAAGAGCTAATCAAGAGATCCTGAAGGGTATCAAGCCCCAGCTCTTAGTCCCCTTACAGCAAACTCCAGGTTGTTGGGTGGAGGAGCTACCTTCTGTGTTATGGAGCATCAACACTACGCCTAACAGATCTACAGGTTACACGCCTTTCTTTATGGTGTATGGTGCAGAGGCGGTCCTGCCAAGTGACATCCGGCACGATTCACCCCGCGTGGCGGCTTACGTCGAGGCTAACAACGAAGAAGCTCGTCAAAACGCACTTGACTTGCTGGATGAGGAGCGAGACTTGGCAATAGCCCGCTCGGTGATTTATCAACAAGACATGTGCCGCTATCACAGCCGCCGGGTTAGGAGCAGAACCTTTCAGGAAGGCGACTCGGTGCTCCGAATCATCCTGGATCAGTCTGATATGCACAAGCTATCCCCGCCTTGGGAAGGGCCCTTTGTGGTCAGCAAGAATCTGCACAATGGGTCATACTACCTCATCGATGTTCGAGAGCACAAAGACTCACGTAAGTCGGAGGAGGAGACCCGCCGACCGTGGAATATTGCTCATCTCCGGCCTTATTATACTTAGGCCACCGGCTTTCAAGATGTATATATATTTTGCCACTGTATATATTATATAAA
>NW_021293947.1:0-2698 GCF_002162155.2 Triticum dicoccoides | reverse complement strand
TATCTACTACAACAAGTTTTGCTCGGCTCCGGCGAGGAAGGGGCGATGACGGTGGCGCGCCTTCGGCTCGCTTGAGTGCTTATAGTCGTCGCTAGCTGGTCTACGGATCTGGATTTAGTTTTTAGAGTGAATTCCGGTTTTTGCCCTTTATTTTGACATTTTTGACACTAATTACCCTATTTAGTGAGATTTCATCAATTTTACCCCATTTAGCAAAAGTGTTACCATAATTTATCCTGTTTAAAATTTTGTGAGCATTCTGACCAGTGGGTCATAATTGTCAGTCTAGCTGGCATGCCACGTCAGTGGTTTTTCCTGCTTATTTTACTCATCGTTGAACCGGGCCGTTCAGGGCACAGATTCTCCTGACCGGCTCGACATGATGGAGGTCACTCACATCACGTCCAACGCACAACGCTTGAGTCAGCCGCGCGCCACGCTGGCCTCCAGTCGCTTCTAGCTTGTGTTGCTTGCCCTAATCGAATGCATCGCCTGTCCAGGCTTCCGACCGAACGCACCCGTGAGGCTCACTCGAACCTAGGGTTAGGTATTATCCAACATCGGCGATGGCGACACCGACAGCGGTAGCGGTGGGTGTTGAAGGGCCGGTCGTGCGATTTCATACCTCCATAAGCAGGGCCGTATGGGCCGCCACATCAAGGTAAGAAACGACCCCGTGGATTCCGATGGCTCCATCAAGCTCGCCGACATCGGGCTGGGCACGTCCATGTACGTGACCCGCTGCACTGAGTTCTTCTTCTTACTTTGACGACATAGCAGGGACCTCATTGTTGGTTTTGAAATGCTAGATCGATTCACCAGGACCAAACGTGCAAGCTAGCCTGACAAGGAAGCTAGCACAGGTGGATTGATGAATAGTGCCACATGCACATGCACGCGTGCGAACGTGAACTAGCGCTACATCCGATCGGTCGATCACGATGCCGGTCGGCAGAACACCTGGGTAACTTGGCCATCGATGGAAGAAACTCTGATCGATAGATTGCAACAGGCTAGTCTCTAGCCTCACATTTCTTTATTGCTTTGATCTGGTGATATTAGAACGTGGTGTACAAAGATATACTCCCTCCGTTTCATAATACATGCCTTTTATTTGTCAAAATATAGATGTATCTAGACATGTTTTAGTATATAGGTACATTCATTTTTGGACAAATGAAAGTCAAGTATTTTGGAACGGAGGGAGTATATAGCACCTAGCACTAGCCAAACTAAGCCTATACGTATCCAATAACCATCAGGCTGTGCTCAGTTGATGGCAGGTCTGTGACCACGGTGTGATCATATCGGGTCTGGCCGGTCGGGATAAGCTAGGAGGACCAGTTCAACAGGGAGAAAAATACACATGAAAAGACAGTCAATGTGGCATGCCAATGTGGCATGCTAGCTACACCTGACAACTGGGACCCACCAGTCATAATGGATACAAAATTTTAAACAGGGTAAATTGTGACAACACTTTTGCTAAATGGGGTAAAAACGGATGAAATCCATTTAAATGGGGCAAATAGTGACAAAAATGTCAAGATAGGGGGTAAAAACCGGAATTCACTTTATATTTTGTTATTTCTGGTGTTCGGTGTACTGCCATGCATGATTGAAGATGAATAGATTAGAAGTTTCCCGCAAAAAAATGATTTCGTGATGAAACGTTGCATTCACAACAAACATTTCTTAAAGTATGCCACCAAAAAAATCAGTTTTTTTTAATTCTCTAATTTTTTAAAATTTTATGTTCATACTAGGAGCATTTCAGCTCAGGTAGAAAGGTAGTTCCGAAAGGTTGTCATCTTTTCAAATCTTTCTAGAGAATAAAATGATCCTAGGTCATGCTTCATATTGTCCATCAAAAGAAGAAGAAAAAAACAGGTTTACCGCATGGTTCCAAATACAAAAAATTCAGTGACTCTACGACTTTAGTGCACCGATAAAGTATACAAATTGACTTGTTTGGAATGGTACGGTTATTTTGTTGAAGCACAATTATCCTATGTTTGAAGAGGCGAGAAGTGAGCGTATTGACCAGCAGCTCAGCTCATAAACCACTACAAATATACAGAAAAAGGAATTTTCTGCTTCGCGACATGCATACGAGAATTCAAGCGCATAAATGTTCACGGAGCGTGTAAATTGTTTTAGTTGGACGTGTTTCTTCACGAAGCTGGCCAACTAACCTCTCTGGTCTGGTCTGGTCCCAAACCCGGCGACGGCGGCGGAGCGATTCTTCAGTTTGGGTGTGCTCCTGGGTCTTCTTCTGCATGGGGGCAACGAGCCCCGGACTGACATCGTCTCGGCCCTATTCCAGCCTCGGCGAGTGAAGGAATGAGGTACAAAGCTGATGTAATCATGTTCTTTTCTTTCTCCGTAGAAGAATCCTATTATCCGGTGAAGCCAAAGGGAAAGGGACCTAGCTACCCACTGAAATTCACGTGCTACCATTCCTTTGAGATTGAGAATCCTGTCTTTCATGCAGAAATCGTCTTACAACCTTGTGAGTGAAGAAATAGGGTACCAGTTCCAACAAATGACTACATACGAAGCAAAATAAGTGATTCTTTACTCTAAAATATGTCTACATACATTCGTATATTGTAATCCATTTAAAATGTCTATAAAAAGACATATAGAGTATTTAGGAACAGAGGGAGTAGCATACTGTGAAACCAAATGAAGGGGC
>NW_021293946.1:0-2698 GCF_002162155.2 Triticum dicoccoides | reverse complement strand
TATCTACTACAACAAGTTTTGCTCGGCTCCGGCGAGGAAGGGGCGATGACGGTGGCGCGCCTTCGGCTCGCTTGAGTGCTTATAGTCGTCGCTAGCTGGTCTACGGATCTGGATTTAGTTTTTAGAGTGAATTCCGGTTTTTGCCCTTTATTTTGACATTTTTGACACTAATTACCCTATTTAGTGAGATTTCATCAATTTTACCCCATTTAGCAAAAGTGTTACCATAATTTATCCTGTTTAAAATTTTGTGAGCATTCTGACCAGTGGGTCATAATTGTCAGTCTAGCTGGCATGCCACGTCAGTGGTTTTTCCTGCTTATTTTACTCATCGTTGAACCGGGCCGTTCAGGGCACAGATTCTCCTGACCGGCTCGACATGATGGAGGTCACTCACATCACGTCCAACGCACAACGCTTGAGTCAGCCGCGCGCCACGCTGGCCTCCAGTCGCTTCTAGCTTGTGTTGCTTGCCCTAATCGAATGCATCGCCTGTCCAGGCTTCCGACCGAACGCACCCGTGAGGCTCACTCGAACCTAGGGTTAGGTATTATCCAACATCGGCGATGGCGACACCGACAGCGGTAGCGGTGGGTGTTGAAGGGCCGGTCGTGCGATTTCATACCTCCATAAGCAGGGCCGTATGGGCCGCCACATCAAGGTAAGAAACGACCCCGTGGATTCCGATGGCTCCATCAAGCTCGCCGACATCGGGCTGGGCACGTCCATGTACGTGACCCGCTGCACTGAGTTCTTCTTCTTACTTTGACGACATAGCAGGGACCTCATTGTTGGTTTTGAAATGCTAGATCGATTCACCAGGACCAAACGTGCAAGCTAGCCTGACAAGGAAGCTAGCACAGGTGGATTGATGAATAGTGCCACATGCACATGCACGCGTGCGAACGTGAACTAGCGCTACATCCGATCGGTCGATCACGATGCCGGTCGGCAGAACACCTGGGTAACTTGGCCATCGATGGAAGAAACTCTGATCGATAGATTGCAACAGGCTAGTCTCTAGCCTCACATTTCTTTATTGCTTTGATCTGGTGATATTAGAACGTGGTGTACAAAGATATACTCCCTCCGTTTCATAATACATGCCTTTTATTTGTCAAAATATAGATGTATCTAGACATGTTTTAGTATATAGGTACATTCATTTTTGGACAAATGGAAGTCAAGTATTTTGGAACGGAGGGAGTATATAGCACCTAGCACTAGCCAAACTAAGCCTATACGTATCCAATAACCATCAGGCTGTGCTCAGTTGATGGCAGGTCTGTGACCACGGTGTGATCATATCGGGTCTGGCCGGTCGGGATAAGCTAGGAGGACCAGTTCAACAGGGAGAAAAATACACATGAAAAGACAGTCAATGTGGCATGCCAATGTGGCATGCTAGCTACACCTGACAACTGGGACCCACCAGTCATAATGGATACAAAATTTTAAACAGGGTAAATTGTGGCAACACTTTTGCTAAATGGGGTAAAAACGGATGAAATCCATTTAAATGGGGCAAATAGTGACAAAAATGTCAAGATAGGGGGTAAAAACCGGAATTCACTTTATATTTTGTTATTTCTGGTGTTCGGTGTACTGCCATGCATGATTGAAGATGAATAGATTAGAAGTTTCCCGCAAAAAAATGATTTCGTGATGAAACGTTGCATTCACAACAAACATTTCTTAAAGTATGCCACCAAAAAAATCAGTTTTTTTTAATTCTCTAATTTTTTAAAATTTTATGTTCATACTAGGAGCATTTCAGCTCAGGTAGAAAGGTAGTTCCGAAAGGTTGTCATCTTTTCAAATCTTTCTAGAGAATAAAATGATCCTAGGTCATGCTTCATATTGTCCATCAAAAGAAGAAGAAAAAAACAGGTTTACCGCATGGTTCCAAATACAAAAAATTCAGTGACTCTACGACTTTAGTGCACCGATAAAGTATACAAATTGACTTGTTTGGAATGGTACGGTTATTTTGTTGAAGCACAATTATCCTATGTTTGAAGAGGCGAGAAGTGAGCGTATTGACCAGCAGCTCAGCTCATAAACCACTACAAATATACAGAAAAAGGAATTTTCTGCTTCGCGACATGCATACGAGAATTCAAGCGCATAAATGTTCACGGAGCGTGTAAATTGTTTTAGTTGGACGTGTTTCTTCACGAAGCTGGCCAACTAACCTCTCTGGTCTGGTCTGGTCCCAAACCCGGCGACGGCGGCGGAGCGATTCTTCAGTTTGGGTGTGCTCCTGGGTCTTCTTCTGCATGGGGGCAACGAGCCCCGGACTGACATCGTCTCGGCCCTATTCCAGCCTCGGCGAGTGAAGGAATGAGGTACAAAGCTGATGTAATCATGTTCTTTTCTTTCTCCGTAGAAGAATCCTATTATCCGGTGAAGCCAAAGGGAAAGGGACCTAGCTACCCACTGAAATTCACGTGCTACCATTCCTTTGAGATTGAGAATCCTGTCTTTCATGCAGAAATCGTCTTACAACCTTGTGAGTGAAGAAATAGGGTACCAGTTCCAACAAATGACTACATACGAAGCAAAATAAGTGATTCTTTACTCTAAAATATGTCTACATACATTCGTATATTGTAATCCATTTAAAATGTCTATAAAAAGACATATAGAGTATTTAGGAACAGAGGGAGTAGCATACTGTGAAACCAAATGAAGGGGC
>NW_021293945.1:0-1585 GCF_002162155.2 Triticum dicoccoides | reverse complement strand
CCATATATTTTGTTTTCATGTTTGGTGGCTGTAGCATGTTCATTTTGTTGCATTTAGATGCCTACTTGCTGTAATCGCAGACCGGTGTCATATCTTAAAACGCTTGCCATTTCTAAACCGTAACTCCGATTCCAATGATCTTTATATCGTTTTCAAGCGATTTCATCCCCTCTATCCAGTGGCACACTTGGTTTTCCAAGTTGATGCCAGGTTCATGCATTTCCTGTCATATCTTGCATTTTGCATCCCGCATCGCATCCCGCATAGCATATCGTCATTTCATCATATTGCTTGGTCTTGACCGTGGTTGATTGTATCCTTGTTGCTTGTTTGTCTTGTTGGGTAGAGCCGGGAGACGAGTTCGCTACCGAGGAGCCCGTTGAGTTCGCTTGTGAGGATCCAGTCAACTCTGACAACTGTGCAGGCAAGATGATCATACCCTCGAAATCACTACTATCTTTGCTATGCTAGTTTGCTCGCTCTTTTGCTTTGCCAATGCTACGATGCCTACCTTTTGCTTGTCAGCCTCCCAATTGCCATGTTGAACCTCTAACCCACCTTGTCCTAGCAAAACGTTGATTGGCTATGTTACCGCCTTGCTCAGCCCTTCTTATAGCGTTGTTAGTTGCAGGTGAAGATTGGAGCCGTTCCTTGTTGGAACATTTATTTACTTGTCGGGATATCATTATATTGCTATGTTATCTTAATGCATCTATATACTTGGTAAAGGGTGGAAGGCTCGGCCTCTCGCCTAGTGTTTTGTTCCACTCTTGCCGCCCTAGTTTCCGTCATATCGGTGTTATGTTCCCGGATTGTTGCGTCCCTTACACGGTTGGGCTATAATGGGAACCCCTTGATAGTTCGTCTTGATTAAAGCTTTTCCAGCAATGCCCAACATTGGTTTTACCATTTGCCACCTAGCCTCTTTTCCCTTGGGTTTCCGGAGCTCGAGGGTCATCGTATTTTAGCCCCCCTTGGGCCAGTGCTCCCTCTGAGTGTTGGTCCGAACTGAGCTGCCTGCGGGGCCACCTCGGGGAAACTTGAGGGTTGGTTTTACTCGTAGCTAGTCTCATCTGAGTGTGCCCTGAGAAAGAGATATGTGCGGCTCCTATCGGGATTTGTCGGCACATTCGGGCGGTGTTGCTGGACTTGTTTTAACCTGTCGAAATGTCTTGTTGTACCGGGTTACCGAGTCTGATCGGTGTGTCCCGGGTGGAGGTCTATTCCTTCGTTGACCGTGAGAGCTTGTCATGGGCTAAGTTGGGACTCCCCTGCAGGGATTGATCTTTCGAAAGCCGTGCCCGCGGTTATGGGCGGATGGGAATTTGTTAATGTCCGGTTGTAGATTACTTGAATTAAACTTAATTAAAATGAATCAACCGTGTGTGTTACCGTGATGGCCCCTTCTCGGCGGAGTCCGGGAAGTGGACACGGTGTTGGAGTTATGCTTGCGCAGGATGTTCCTTTAGTTTCTCGCTCGTGCTTCGCCTTCTCTTCTCGCTCTCTTTTGCGTATAAGTTAGCCACCACATATGCTAGTCGCTTGCTGCAGCCCCACACATATTTGCCTTATCCATTCCTATGAG
>NW_021293944.1:0-1353 GCF_002162155.2 Triticum dicoccoides | reverse complement strand
CATGCATCTAGAGTATTAAGTTAAAAACAGAGTAACGCCTTAAGCAAGATGACATGATGTAGAGGGATAAATTCATGCAATATGATAAAAAACCCATCTTGTTATCCTCGATGGCAACAATACAATACGTGCCTTGCTGCCCCTTGTGTCACTGGGAAAGGACACCACAAGATTGAACCCAAAGCTAAGCACTTATCCCATTGCAAGAACTACCAATCTAGTTGGCCAAACCAAACGGATAATTTGAAGAGACTTGCAAAGATAACTCAATCATACATAAAAGAATTCAGAGAAGATTCAAATATTGTTCATAGATAAGCTGGATCATAAACCCAAAATTCATCGGTCTCAACAAACACACCGCAAAAAGAAGATTACATTGAATAGATCTCCACGAGAGAGGGGGAGAACATTGTATTGAGATCCAAAACGAGAGAAGAAGCCATCTAGCTACTAGCTATGGACCTGAAGGTCTGAAGTAAACTACTCACACTTCATCGGAGGGGCTATGGTGTTGATGTAGAAGCCCTTCGTGGTGGATTCCCCCTCCGGCGGAGCTCCAAAACAGGCCCCAAGATGGGATCTCGTGGATACAGAAGGTTGCGGTGGTGGAATTAGGTGTTTTGGCTCATGTTCTGATCGTTTGGGGATACGTAGGTATATATAAGAGGAAGGAGTACGTCGGTGGAGCAACAGGGGGGGCACGAGGCAGGGGGGCGCGCCCTAGGGGGGGCGCCCCCACCCTCGTGACCGCCTCTGTTACGTCTTGGAGTAGGGTCCAAGTCTCCTGGATCACGTTCGGTGAGAAAATCACGTTCCCGAAGGTTTCATTCCGTTTGGACTCTGTTTGATATTCCGTTTCTTCGAAACATTGAAATAGGCAAAAAACAACAATTCTGGGCTGGGCCTCCGGTTAATAGGTTAGTCCCAAAAATAATATAAAAGTGGAAAATAAAGCCCAATATAGTCCAAAACAGTAGATAAAGTAGCATGGAGCAATCAAAAATTTATAGATACGTTGGAGACGTATCAATTGCATCGGATAGATCTCCAAGAACATTGAGGAGAACATGATATTGAGAATCAAAGAGAGAGAAGAAGCCATCTAGCTACTAGCTATGGACCGGTAGGTCTGAGGTAAACTACTCACGCTTCATCGGAAGGGCAATAGAGTTGATGAAGAAGCCCTCCGTGATCGAATCCCCCTCCGGCAGGATGCCGGAAAGGCCCTTAGATAGGATCTCACGGGTACAGAAGGTTGCGGCGGTGGAAAAGTGTTTTTGTGGATGCTTCTAGTGATTTGGGGATATTTGGGAATATATAGGACAAAGAATTAGGTCATGGGAGTCACGG
>NW_021293943.1:0-965 GCF_002162155.2 Triticum dicoccoides | reverse complement strand
TGGCGCCTACCAAGCCCACCTGGGCCTCACCTGGCCGGCCCAGCCAGCAGCCCGGCCACCTGGCCAGCCCACCTCCCCCCCCTTGTCCTCTTCTTCCTCTGCCAGTAGGCAGAGGCGAGGCGTGGCGCGCGCCCGAAGAGCTCCGGCCACCTCCTGCTTCGCCGTGGCAGCCTCCCCGACTCCCTCGCGACGCCACGGAGACGCCTCGACCCCCTCGACCGCCTCTCTCTTCCCCTGGACCCCGTTCCCTCCTCTGCTTCCCTCCCGCGCACACCACCGAGCGGAGCCCGCCGTCATCGTCGCCGTACCCATGGCCACCGGCCACCCCTAGCCTCGCCGACGCCCCAGGAAGCTCCGCCGGTCCTCCCTCTACCTCCCCACCGATCCACAGCCCTCCGGAAGCCCTGCATCGCCGCCATCGCCGTCGTCTTCTACCTCGGACCCGCCGGCCATCTTCGTCAAATTCGCCGGCTCCGGACCGTCCCCGACCTCGCCGAGCGTTCCCTCGTCATCCCCGTGAGTTCCTGCTACGTTTCCTCTCTCTCCCCGTTGGTTTTCCCGTGCAGTAGCCATGCTAGCCACCGTACCGAGCGCCGCCGTCCGCCATGGACGCCGGGCATGGCACTGACGTGCTGTTGCGGCCAGTCCGACGAGCCTAGCGTGCTCCTAGCTGCCCCAGGAGTCCGCATAGCCCCTCAGCCAGCCCCCTAGCGCTCCGTAACCTCGCTCCGCCCAAACCCGAGCTCCGGCAGCCGCCGCGGCCCCCACTCCGGCGAGCTCCGGCCACCCCGCGCCTCCCGCATGCCTCCTTTGGATGCGCGCAAGCAAGGGCAACCCTCTGGTGCCCTTGGCTTGGCCCAAAACCGCTCGCAGCGCCACTCCGGCGAGCTCCCGCCGCAGTTTTGGTCGTCGCCGGCCGAACTCCGGTGACTGCCGACGTGGCACGCCTAATTAGCACTAATGAC
>NW_021293942.1:0-942 GCF_002162155.2 Triticum dicoccoides | reverse complement strand
AAAAAAAAGGAAGAAGAAAATCACAATGTTTTTGTATCCATGAACATTTTATGATTCATTTTTTTGAATTCACATACATTTTATGATTTCTCAAATATCTTTTTTCATTGCTATATTTTGATATACTGAATTGTTTTAAAGATGAAAAGGATAAAAACAGGAAAAGAAAAAATGAAATGAAATGAAAAAGAAAAGAAAAAAGAGTGTGGCCAGCACCCCCCGCCCTGCACATGGGCCATCCCGACCCCACATATATTCGTCTCCATCCGCATCCCTGGCCAAACCCTAGCCACTCTACTCCAAGCTCTGTTCGGACAATTTGTTTATACGGAGAGGGGCGGCGAGGGGGGCGGCGATGCGCGCGGTGTTTTTTTAGGGATCGAGAGGGGACGGCGAGGGTTATAAATGTGTTGTCCTCTCCTCCCCTCTCCGTGACGCCGTCGTCTGCCGCCCCGTCTCGCGCTCTACCGCGACACCCTCTCCCACCCCTTCCTCGCCCCCTCCTTTCGCCACCGCCCTTTCGCCACCGCCACCGCCACCGCCACCGCCACCGCCCCCCTTCTTCACTTAATTAATTTGTTTTTACTACATGTTTTCAGGACTGACATAATGGCGGACGATAGAGCTGACCCGATTATGGACAACTATGATCCGGACGGTGAAGCACATATGTTCGGCATCATAAACGGCGATATTCTATATGTGCCGACCGGAGAAGAAGAAGATGATATCTCTTCTTATCTGAACCTTGACGGTGAAGATGAAGGGCGCCGTCAGCAAGATGATGCCGAACAAACGTCGATAAACGACGATCTTCAAATGGAAGTAGCAACCACCTCCGGCGCCGAGGTATATATATACATTGAGCCTCTGGTGATACAAACTAACTGATTTGAATAAATATGTGTGTACTAACGCGCGCGACTCTTTCTTATTTTAGCC
>NW_021293941.1:0-1062 GCF_002162155.2 Triticum dicoccoides | reverse complement strand
TGTAACGCCCTCGATGCGGCTATATCTCCCACGTGTCGAAGCACGACTTAGAGGCATAACCGCATTGAAAGCAATGTCGCAAGTGAGGTAATCTTCACACAACCCATGTAATACATAAGGGAAAGAGATACATAGTTGGCTTACAATCGCCACTTCACACAATTACATGAATAAAGCATTACATCATCCAGATACAATCAAGGCCCGACTACGGAACCAAAATAAAAGAAGAACCCCAAATGCGACAAAGGTCCCTGATCGACCCCAACTGGGCTCCACTACTGATCAACTAGAACGAAACAACACAAAGGGCAAGATCTTCATCGAGCTCCTCCTTGAGCTTGGTTGCGTCCTCTGCACGGCAACATAGGCACCTGCAAACTGGTTTTGGAAGTATCTGTGAGCCACGGGGACTCAGCAATCTCGCACCCGCGAGATCAAGACTATTTAAGCTTATAGGAAGGATGGAGTAATGAGGTGGAGCTGCAGCAAGCGACTAGCATATATGGTGGCTAACATACGCAAATGAGAGCGAGAAGAGAAGGCAAAGCACGATCGATAAAAGTATGATCAAGAAGTGATCCTATAGCAACCTACGTCAAGCATAACTCCAACACCGTGTTCACTTCCCGGACTCCGCCGGAAAGAGACCATCACGGTTACACACACGGTTGATGTATTTTAATTAAGGTCAACTTCGGGTTTTCTACAACCGGACGTTAACAAATTCCCATCTGCCCATAACCGCGGGCACAGCTTTCGAAAGTTCAAATCCCTGCAGGGGTGTCCCAACTTAGCCCATCACAAGCTCTCACGGTCAACGAAGGAATAGACCTCCACCCGAGACATTCCGATCAGACTCGGTATCCCAGTACAACAAGACATTTCGACAGGGTAAAACTAAACCAGCAACACCGCCCGAATGTGCCGACAAATCCCGATAGGAGCTGCACATATCTCTTTCTCAGGGCACACTCAGATGAGCGCTCCATACAACTAAAACCAAACCTCGAGTTTCCCCGAGGGGGCGTTGCACAGGACTCTAGTTTGGACCAACACTCA
>NW_021293940.1:0-1123 GCF_002162155.2 Triticum dicoccoides | reverse complement strand
CACAGTTTTGTCCAATTCTGACCCGTTTCGTGGACTATTACACATCGTTTTTGGGTCCCGAAGCGATTTTCAGAGTTGTTGAACCCCAAGGTGTGTTTACGTGTTGATCATCAACACTCGCAGTTTTGGCCGATTCTGGCCCGCTTCATGCACTATTACTCACCATTTCGGGGTCCCGGAGTGATTTCCATGGTTATCGAACTCCAAGGTGCGCTTACATGTCGATCATCAACACTCGCGGTTTCGGCCGTTTCTTGCCCGTTTCATGGACTATTACTCACCGTTTTGGGGTCCCAAAGCGATTCTCATTTCATGGACTATTACTCGCGGTTTCGTGCACTATTACTCAGCGTTTTGGGGACCCAGAGCGATTTCCATGATTGATGAACCCCGGGGTGCATTTATGTGTCCATCGTCAACACTCACAGTTTTGTCGAATTCTGACCCGTTTCGTGGACTATTACTCATCATTTTCGGGTCCCGAAGCGATTTATAGTTGTTGAACCCCAAGGTGTGTTTACGTGTTGATCATCAACACTCGCAGTTTTGGCCAATTCTGGCCCGTTTCATGCACTATTACTCACCGTTTCGGGGTCCCGGAGTGATTTCCATGGTTATCGAACTCCAAGGTGCGCTTATGTGTCGATCATCAACACTCGCGGTTTCGGCTGTTTCTGGCCCTTTTCATGGACTATTACTCGTCGTTCTGGGGTCCCAACGCGATTCTCGTTTCATGGATTATTACTCGCGGTTTCGTGCACTATTACTCAGCCTTTTGGGGACCAGAGCGATCTCCACGATTGTTGAACCCCGGGGTGCGTTTATGTGTCCGTCGTCAACACTCACAGTTCTGTCCAATTCTGACCCGTTTCGTGGACTATTATTCACCGTTTTGGGGTCCCGAAGCGATTTCCATAGTTGTTGAACCCCAAGGTGTGCTAATGTGTCGGTCATGAACAATCATAGTTTTGGCCGATTCTGGCCCGTTTCTTCGACTATTACTCTGTATTGGGGTCCCGGAGTCATTTCCACGATTGATGAACCCCGGGGTGCGTTTACGTGTTGGTCTTCAACTCTCACAGTTTTGTCCAATTCTGACCCGTTTCGTGGACTATTACTCATC
>NW_021293939.1:0-1021 GCF_002162155.2 Triticum dicoccoides | reverse complement strand
TGCACCATACCGTACCAATCCAGAGGAGACGAAGGAGATTATGCGTCAAGTACAAGAGCTTCTCGACAAAGGTTATATACGCGAATCCCTTAGTCCTTGTGCTGTTCCTATTATTCTAGTGCTGAAAAAGGATGGTACATCACGTATGTGTGTTGATTGTAGAGGCATTAATAATATTACTATTCGTTATCGTCATCCTATTCCTAGGCTAGATGATATGCTTGATGAATTGAGTGGCTCTACAATATTCTCCAAAGTTGATTTGCGTAGTGGCTACCATCAAATTCGTATGAAATTGGGAGATGAATGGAAAACAACATTTAAAACTAAGTTTGGATTATATGAGTGGTTAGTCATGCCTTTTGGGTTAACTAATGCACCTAGTACTTTCATGAGATTAATGAACGAAGTTTTACGTGCTTTCATTAGACGATTTGTGGTAGTTTACTTTGATGACATATTGATTTATAGCAGATATTTGGAGGAACATTTGGAACATTTACGTGCTGTTTTTATTGCTCTACGTGATGCACGTTTGTTTGGTAACCTTGGGAAGTGGACCTTTTGCACCGACCGAGTATCTTTTCTTGGCTATGTTGTTACTCCACGGGGAATTGAAGTTGATAAAGCCAAGATTGAAGCTATTGAGAGTTGGCCGCAGCCCAAAACGGTCACACAAGTGAGGAGTTTTCTTGGCCTCGCTGGATTCTATAGGCGTTTTGTGAGAGATTTCAGCACCATTGCTGCACCTCTCAATGAGCTTACAAAGAAAGATGTGCCTTTTCTTTGGGGTACCGCACAGGAAGAAGCCTTCACGGTATTGAAAGATAAGTTGACACATGCTCCTTTACTCCAACTTCCTGATTTTAATAAGACTTTTGAGCTTGAATGTGATGCTAGTGGAATTGGATTAGGAGGTGTGTTATTACAAGATGGCAAACCTGTTGCATACTTTTCTGAAAAATTGAGTGGGCCTAGTCTGAATTATTCTACTTATGATAAAGAATTATATGCTCTTGTT
>NW_021293938.1:0-1268 GCF_002162155.2 Triticum dicoccoides | reverse complement strand
CAGAAGCAACACTAGATGGTTTATTATTAGGCTTCATTTGTTGCTCAAATTCTTTTGCCACAATCTGATTTTCACTCTTATTCGTCTCCTGTTTTGCTTTATTAGCTCTATTAATATCATCTTTCAAAATGGAATCAGGAGTCATAGGAAGCAAAGTAATATTTTTATCCTTATGAACAAGAGTATAGTGATTGTTTCTACCATGGTGTACAGAATTTTTATCAAATTGCCATGGTCTACCAAGTAATAAGGAACATGCTTGCATAGGTACCACATCACAATCAACATAATCAGCATATGTAGAGATACTAAAATGCACACGAACAGTACGTGTTACCTTAACCTTGCCGCTGTTGTTGAACCATTGGATGTAGTAAGGATGTGGATGTGGTCTTGTGGTGAGAGAAAGCTTCTCCACCATCACCATGCTAGCCAAGTTGTTGCAGCTCCCTCCGTCTATGATGACGCGCACAGAACGTTCCTTCACAACTCCCTTGGTATGGAACAAATTGTGCCTCTGATTTTGCTCAGCTTGTGTGACCTACACACTCAAAACACGTTGAGCAACTAAACATTCATACCTGTCAGCGTCTTCAGGAGCCATGTATTGCGTCTCATGATCAGAATCATCTCCACCATGTTCTTCACGTGTAATAAGAGCCAAAGTCTCCTCATCATAGTCACTAGCAGACTCATATCCACCATCCGCGGTAGCAATCATCACACGCGGAGATTTGCATTCTCTCGCATAATGACCTCCTCCCTTACAACGACGACAAATAATATCACTTGTGTGCCCTGTTGATGCCATGCAAGAAGAAGAACGCTGTGCAGGTCCCGCAGGTGCGCTCTTGGCAGATAATGGTGGTTGTGCCTGTTTTCTTGTATCACGGCTGGAAGTGGCACCGGATGGAGGTGCTGGTGCAGTTGAAGTAGAAGATGCACGTGGTGTCCATGATGAAGGTCGGCCTGCAGAAAAGTTAGTTCGCCCCAATGCTTGTCGATCCTGCACTTCACGTTCAGCTTTACAAGCAAGATGGAATAAACGAGTGATATTAGTATACTCCTTATAGTCTAGAATGGTCTGAATCTCTCTATTTAATCCACCCAGAAAACGTGCAAGCATAGCTTCATTCTCCTCAACAATACCACATCTAATCATGCCAGTTTGTAATTCCTGATAATATTCTTCTACAGAATTTTTCCCTTGTCTTAAACGCTGCAATTTTTGAAGCAATTCACGTTGATAATATGGTGGAACCCAACGC
>NW_021293937.1:0-1008 GCF_002162155.2 Triticum dicoccoides | reverse complement strand
CTATAGGCGTTTTGTGAGAGATTTCAGCACCATTGCTGCACCTCTCAATGAGCTTACAAAGAAAGATGTGCCTTTTCTTTGGGGTACTGCACAGGAAGAAGCCTTCACGGTATTGAAAGATAAGTTGACACATGCTCCTTTACTCCAACTTCCTGATTTTAATAAGACTTTTGAGCTTGAATGTGATGCTAGTGGAATTGGATTAGGAGGTGTGTTATTACAAGATGGCAAACCTATTGCATACTTTTCTGAAAAATTGAGTGGGCCTAGTCTGAATTATTCTACTTATGATAAAGAATTATATGCTCTTGTTCGGACTTTAGAAACATGGCAACATTATTTATGGCCCAAAGAATTTGTTATACATTCTGATCATGAATCTTTGAAACATATTAAAAGTCAAGCTAAACTGAATCGTAGACATGCTAAATGGGTTGAATTCATTGAGAATTTCCCTTATGTCATTAAACGCAAGAAGGGAAAAGAAAATGTTATTGCTGATGCATTGTCTCGTCGCTATACTATGCTTTCACAAATTGACTTCAAAATATTTGGTTTGGAGACCATCAAAGATCAATATGTGCATGATGCTGATTTTAAAGATGTAATGCAGAATTGTAAAGAAGGAAGAATGTGGAACAAGTTTGTTGTTAACGATGGATTTGTGTTTCGTGCTAACAAGCTATGCATTCCAGCTAGCTCCGTTCGTCTTTTGTTGTTGCAGGAGGCGCATGGAGGAGGATTAATGGGACACTTTGGCGTGAAGAAGACGGAGGACGTACTTGCTACACATTTCTTTTGGCCAAAGATGAGACGGGATGTTGAGCGTTTTATTGCTCGCTGCACTACATGTCAAAAAGCTAAGTCACGACTCAATCCTCATGGTTTATATATGCCTTTGCCTGTACCTAGTGTTCCTTGGGAGGATATATCTATGGACTTTGTTTTAGGTTTACCTTGAACAAAGAAGGGGAGGGATAGCATATTTGTTGTCGTGGATAGATTCTC
>NW_021293936.1:0-4641 GCF_002162155.2 Triticum dicoccoides | reverse complement strand
CCTGGGGGGTGCTCCGAGGGGAGCACAACCCACGAGGGCGTGCCAGGAGGCCCAGGCGCGCCCTGGTGGGTTGTGCCCACCTCGGGTGCCCCCCGGACCTCCTCTTTGCTCTATAAGTACCCCAATATTCCAGAAACCCTAGGGGAGTCGTCGAAAATCAATTCCAGCCGCCGCAGAGTCCAGAACCACCAGATCCAATCTAGACACCATCACGGAGGGGTTCACCACCTCCATTGGTGCCTCTCCGATGATGCGTGAGTAGTTCTTTGTAGACCTTCTGAAAGAACATGCGGTGCCCCCATGTTTGGTTTTGGCAATTGATGACAATCTCTATGGACTAATGGTTGCCTTGAGTTATATTTGAAAGGTTTGTCCATAGGCTTTTCTTGGAGTCCATTTGTTGGTTTCAAGGAGAGTTTGTGATGACCTCGATGCTATTAAGGAATTATCCAAAGATCGGTCATGTGAGTATTGAGCTTATTGCAAGCATGTCTTAAGAAGAAGATTGTGTGATCATTCATGTCTACCTTGAAGACATCATCCAAATGAAGAGAGTTGGAAAGATTCAACACACAAAGCGCACAAGATGTACCAAGGGATCAAGTGATCCCATGGTATGGTAAGCATTGTCCATTACACTTTGTGTGCTAACCCATGGTTTTCGTGAGAGTTCTTTGTGGGGTTAGGTTGCGGTGTGCATGTTCAAGTGATGCATCACGAAGAGATCAAGTGCTTGAAGCTTGCCGTCCATTGTGGTGACAATGGACTTGTGAAGATGTTTTCGATGTTGGAGGTTCTGCCGGTTCTTCTCTGTTGGAGGTTTCTCTCCTCTTTTTGTTAGGCATACCTCATCTGCCTCTTCTTACTATAACCAGTCGCTGTTTTGATGCTACTCGTTGTCTTGTATACAACAAGCTTGAGTTTGCTCAATTCGGAGCTCTTTGCAGAAGTTATGGTAGTTCTGGTTTTCCTTGGAGCATTCTTGTTTTCGTGGAAGTGGCATAAGGTTGGCGCCAGCGGTAGTATCGCGTATCGCCACAAGCGGTAGTACCGCTGTCCCACAGTGGCAGTACCGCCCATGGCCATAAGCGGTAGTACGGCTCCAGTTCCGCGCTGGTACCGCTTCGACTCGAGATGTGGTTTTCTCATGTCGGGTTCAGCGGCAGTAGTTGCAGCAGTAGGAGTGGTAGTACCGCTCGTGTGTGGTAGTACCACGGCTACCACCGCCCCTAGTACCGCTGGGCCAAGCGGCAGTACCGCTGCGGCCAATGGTAGTACCGCTTGCTCCAGCGGTAGTGTCGCTCATTCGGCTCTGCCTCGCCCTTTGTTTTGCTCCAGTCTCTGTGTTCTACCGCCTGGGCGGTAGTACCGCTCCCCTGAGCAGTAGTACCGCTCATGCGCGGACTGAGCACATAACGGTTGGATTCGAGAGCTCCTATAAAAGGGTGTCTTCTTCCCCATTCAACCTTATCCTTTGAGCTCGTGTTCTTCCCCCATTGTTGACCTTCTCCGAGCTTGCTAACTCTCAATCCCTCCATAGATTCTTGCTAGTTTTTGAGGGAAAAGAGAGAGGAGATCTAGATCCACGTTTCCACCAATCACTTTATCCTCTAAGTGAGGGGAACCCCTTGGATCTAGATCTTGGAGTTCTTCGTGTTCTTCTTTTGTTCTTCCTCTCATTTTCCTCCCTAGCATTAGTTGCTTTGGTGGGATTTGGGAGAGAAGGACTTGGGCACTCCGTGTGCCCTTGCCATTGCATTTGGTGCATCGGTTTGAGTTCTCCACGTGATACATGGAAGTTACAAGTTGAGAATCTTATTACTCTTGGGTGCTTGGTGCCCTTGAGCTTGTTCCTCTTGGGTGCTTGGGCGCCCTAGACGGTTGGTGGTGTTCGGAGCTCAATCATTGTGGTGTATAGCTCCGGGCAAGCGTCGGGGTCTCCAATTAGGTTATGGAGATCGCCCCGAGCAATTTGACGGGTTCCAGTGACCGCCCCCAAGGGTTGCCAAGTGTACGGGTTCGGTGACCGCCCCCAAGGGTTGCCATTTGTACGGGTTCGGTGACTGCCCTCAAGGGTCCCTTAGTGGAATCACGGCATCTTGCATTGTGCGAGGGCGTGAGGAGATTACGGTGGCCCTAGTGGCTTCTTGGGGAGCATTGTGCCTCCACACTGCTCCAAACGGAGATTAGCATCCGCAATGGTGTGAACTTCAGGATACATCGTCGTCTCCGTGTGCCTCGGTTATCTCGTACCCGAGCCCCTTTACTTATGCACTTTACTTTGTGATAGCCATATTGTTTCTTGTCATATATCTTGCTATCACTTAGTTGTTTACCTTGCTTAGCATAAGTTGTTGGTGCACATAGGTGAGCGTAGTTGTTGTAGGTTTTGTGCTTGTCAAATTAACCGCTAGGTTTATTCCGCATTTGTTCAAGCTTAAACCGTAATTATTTTAAAGCGCCTATTCACCCCCCTCTAGGCGACATCCACGATCTTTCACCTTCGGGTCCGTAGTTAGTCACTAGATGGCTTCCTCTCTCTCGTTTGATTCTCAATACAATGGTCTCTTGGAGATCCATATGATGTAACTATTTTTTGCGGTGTGTTTGTTGAGATCGGATGAACTTTGAGTTTATGATCAGATCTATCTTTTTATCCATGGAAGTTATTTGAATCTTCTTTGATCTCTTATATGCATGATTGCTTATAGCCTCATATTTCTTCTCCGACATTTGGGTTTTGTTTGGCCAACTTGATCTATTTATCTTGCAATGGGAAGAGGTGCTTTGTAGTGGGTTCGATCTTACGGTGCTTGATCCCGGTGACAGAAGGGGAACCGACACGTATGTATCGTTGCTACTAAGGATAAAATGATGGGGTCTATCTCTACATAGATAGTTCTTGTCTACATCATGTCATCGTTCTTATTGCATTACTCCGTTTCTCCATGAACTTAATACACTGATGCATGTTGGATAGCGGTCATGTGTGGAGTAATAGTAGTAGATGCAGGCAGGAGTCGCTCTACTAATCTTGGACGTGATGCCTATATAATGATCATTGCCTGGATATCGTCATAATTATTTGAAGTTCTATCAATTGCCCAACAGTAATTTGTTTACCCACCATTTGCTATTTTTCTCGAGAGAAGCCACTAGTGAAACCTACGGCCCCCGGGTCTCTTTCTCATCTATTTTTCCTTTGCGATCTACTTTTCCTTTGCTTTTATTTTCAGATCTATTAAACCAAAAAATACAAAAATACCTTGCTGCAATTTATTCTCATTTATTTTATTTGGCGTTCAATCTACTTACAATTTTATTCACGTTCGTTTGCTTATGTTGGGGCGCCGCTACTCCAAAGGGATTGACAACCCCTTTTACACGTCGGGTTGCGAATATTTGTTATTTGTGTGCAGGGGCTGTTTACGTTGTGTTGCTGGGTTCTCCTACTGGTTCGATAACCTTGGTCTCATAACTGAGGGAAATACCTACCGCCGCTGTGCTGCACCATCCCTTCCTCTTTGGGGAAATACCGACCTAGCTTCAAGCCACATCAAATGGAATTTTTGGCGCCGTTGTCGGGGAGGATCTTCAACATATACTAGGTTCCTAATCACAAATCTCATCTCCTCGCAATTTACATTATTTTCCATTTGCCTCTCATTTTCCTTTCCCCCACTTCACAAAAATTTGCCGTTTTATTCGCCCTCTCTTTCGTTCGCCTTTTTCTCGTCAGATCTCTTGTTTGCTCTCTTTGCTTGTGTTGCCATGTGTCTTGCTTGCATCTTCACTTGCTAAAAGTTTATTGATAAGGATCCTCATCCACGTGCTAATCTTTTTAAAAGATCCAATTATGATGAACCAATTACTAGTGATTTGAGTGCACTAGATTATCTCTATGAAGTTTTGCTTGAGATTCGTAAATCTAAATTTTTTGATGAAGTGTTAAAAAAGAAATTTATGAGTGATTCACGATGGCTCCTTGAATGAAAAGCATGATTGCAATGGTGTTACTATAAATTCTATTAATGTCAATTATGCTAATAATATGCAAAACCCCAAGCTTGGGGATGCTAATTTTGCTATGTCCACTACTTGTTGCAATGATCATGATTGGGGTGATAATGTTTCTTATGATCTTGAAAATTTATTTAAGCCTCATGATGAATACGACAATACTGAAAGTGGGTTTGGAAGAGTGTCAACTTTAGCTAAAAATAATCCCACATATTTGGAGAGTGTTCAATCTTATGAAATTTTTGATGAAATTGGGTTTGGAGAGGTCATGACTTTATTTGATGATAATCCCACTATTTTGGAAGAGTGTCAACTTTGCATGCATGTGGATCATGTAGATAATATGTTATGTGATGGCTATATTGTTGAATTCGAATATGATGCTGCATGTAATTATTATGAGAGAGGGAAATATGGTTGTAGAAATTTTCATGTTACTAAATTTCCTCTCTTCATGTTGAGATTGTCAATGTTTATTTCTCCTTCCTTGCGTATGCTAGTTTTTGCTAGTTTTGATAATTTGTTTGCTTATAAAATACCTATGCATAGGAAGTATGCTAGACTTAAATGTGATTGTCACATGTTTCATGATGCTCTCTTTGTGTTTCAATTACTATCTTT
>NW_021293935.1:0-1134 GCF_002162155.2 Triticum dicoccoides | reverse complement strand
GGCGGCAACTTGCATCAAATGCACATGGACTGGAGGAAGTCACTTCTTACATCCGAACATATGCTTCATGAACTAGCATGAAGAAATGCTTTCAAAAGTTTCCAACACTAGCTTAATGTTCAACAAATCATGGAGGGAATAAGGATGTTGTCAATGGGCTCAACAACAATTCATCCGGGTTTCCTTTTAAAAGGAATTCCATAGTTAAGTGAACACGGTGATAGCATTGGTCAGACCAAAGATGTAATGGTGTATGCTCGAGGGATCAACCACGAATAAGACAACATTACGAGCATCGTTGGTACTGATTTGATTTGACGATAGCCCACACTCAAATCAAAGGATTGATAAGACAATAGGTCCAGCAACTGATCACAGGGGCCAATCGATGAAGATATCATCTTTCTTCAACACACACTACACAAGATTATCCCTTTGGAACGAACTAAGTCAGGCAAGCTTTTATCCTCCAACTCTCCAAGTTGTTGTCTAGCTTAACCAACTAGCTCAGGGATATCTAACACCGATTCTTGGAGAGAAGGTGGTTCACAAGAAACCAACTTGATCACGAGCTCAACATAACAGTCAGGGGACAACCTGGTAATACTTCCGAGAAGATATTCGGAAAATCACAAACCACCGGTATGTTACTAAGCTCGAGAACAATCTCGCTTTTGAGGGCAAGACGATATGATCAAATGAGTGAGGACTTGACAAGATCCTAACTCATCAATCGAAGGGTGCACCGAAATAAGAACTAGATAGCACGATCAGTCTTAGGGTGACGATTCAATAATCAATACGCTAAGAATGAGGTTATCGTCCATTTAACTACCAAGCAACAGAGTTGCTAGCAGTATTGATTTCACACGCCACGATTCACTTGTCGGCATTCTGGTTACAATAACACAGGAACCGAGGAATGAACAATGATGGCAAGAAGTATCACTGTACCAAGAGTTCATAGGATGGTGTGCAATTCCTATAACAATCCCGATATAAAGATGGTAATACTTCAGGGTAGAACAGAATCAAAAGCTGGGCTGGCATTTTGATCTGCGGAGCATGACTACCTTGACCCAATCCTAGATATGGATGAGGTACTGGAGTTCATTTCTCCTAGTCATTCTGGAA
>NW_021293934.1:0-4399 GCF_002162155.2 Triticum dicoccoides | reverse complement strand
TAACAAAAATGCCTGATAACATTTTTCAGATGTTCTATATAGAATATTTGGAAGTATTAACAAAATTAAAAAATAAAATAAAAAACATGAAAAAAGCAAAACAGAAAACTAGGTTGTTGATTCCCTCTGGCTCAACTCATGGCAGCCCTTCAACGAGGGTTCCCTCTGTCCTGAAGAAGATACATAGGGACGCCCATATATCAGCCCAAATCCTATTTGTGACAATAAACAGGGATGGGCCGGCCGATGGATAGGTCTTCCCAAGAAGGAGCTGGTCCCGGTTTTGTGAAGCCTCCGAGCTAGTTTTTTGTTTTGTTTTTCTGGACCGGTTTTGTTTGGTTTCTTTTCATATATTTCTATATATTTTTTCTTTTTTCAAATTCATGAAACTTGTTTTCATTCAAGGCACTTTTTCCAACTCTCAAACTATATTTCCAGTTCGCAATTTTTCCATCTTTTTTTGAATTCATGAACTATTTTTTCTCAAAAATCAACGCACTTTTTTCAAATTCACGAACCTTTTAAAATTTCATTAACATTCAATTTTAAATGTAGTGGCCGTCGCTATTGGAGGCCGCGAGGAGCACGTCGGTGGTGGACATGGCCGCGTGCGTGTACTGTACGTTGCGGAGCGAGCGTGATGCTAATATACTCTGGTATATATAGTTTCCTTGGCGCTCTTGGTGTGTGGGTGCAATTTGTAGGCGGAGCGAGTCACCTACATTATTTTTTCGGGATTGTCAAACATCAGTCGACTGAGATTTAACCAAGTCCTAGTCGATGTTATATTGGTGAGATCTTACGTGAAGATTCATGTAAAATTTTCTTTAGAGTTTTTCTTCTCCCTTTTTATGTGTTATGTTATTTGACTGCCACTTGGTTATGCCTTAGTCAACTGAGACCTAACTATACTTTTTTTTCTTTGAAAGAGGAGGAAGCAGCTAGCTAACCAATTTTATTTTGGCCACCAATTAATGCTTTCAACCAGTGTTTTTCTCTGTACAGCCACTGTTACTGAATTAAGCTTATAACCTACTTGATGGGTGGGAACATCGAGCATTAACTTCTTTCCAGCGACCTGGCTGCGATAATGTCGTCCACCTGGGTTGATACCTTCGTCTCTTTTTCCTTCGCAAAAAAAAAGAAAAACGATACCACACCAACTCTTCGCTTCCGGATTTAATGCATCACACGTGATGCACGTGCGACCTTACCGGTAGTGTCATGGTCATCACTCTTCTCGAAGCCAACGATGACTTTCTTCCCGCGACTACTACACGAAGTCGACGCGGGCCTTTGAGAAATAGTCGGCCACATACACCAAAGATCAAAGACCGGACAACTCCAATTAGGAAGGCGAGCAAGAGATAGAAAAAAACAATGCAAACTTCAAGGCTGAACGAACATGAACCACAGCCAAAACTTTGAGCGACCTCAGCACTGCTCGACGCCATTGCCAAACCTCCACTTCCCCTTCCCCCGGCCACCACGACGCCTCGCCAATCAGTACTTCTCTCTAGCGATCTAGCGATGATAATGCAGTCAACCCTGATTAATTAGTATCTTTGCTACTATCTCCATCCTGGTTTACTGGTCCTTTTCATACTTTCTGTCAAAATTTGACCATAGATTTAATTAAAAATATATTAATGCATGTCATAAAAAATAATATCATTGGATTCACATTTGTTTTGAAAAAGGAGGTTAAAACCCCCGGCCTCTACATCATTTGATGCATATGGCCATCATTGAATTCACATTTGAAAATAGTTTTCAATGATACTAAATTTTGTGACATGCATTAACATTTTGTTAATTAAATCCATGATCAAATTTTGACAGAAAATAGGAAGAGAACCAATAAACCAAGACGAAAGTGGTAGCTCTTAGCTGCCAAATTTAATGCATCACACGTGATACACGTGGCTTGATTAAATCCCCCTGTCACTCAATCTAGTCTTCCGGCAGTGTCATGGTCATCACTATTTTCTAGAGCCAGTGGCTTCGACTTCATCGCAGTTGGCCATCAATGCTACCCTTCTTGCAGCAATGCCCAAAGTCGACGCCGGCCTTCACGAACTAATCGGCCACGTACTCCAAAAACCAGGCAACTCCGATTCTCAAGGTGAGCAATGAACACAGTGTACTCCCTCCGTCCTTGAAAGAGTGTACTTCCAAGTTTATTGGAGGGTCAAACTATCTCAAAGTTTGATTGAGTTTGTGCAAAAATATGTCAATGCTTGTGAAACCAAATAGATATATGACGAAAATATATTTTATCATGAATCTAATGCTTCTAATTTGATGGCATAAATGTTGGTCTATTATGGTATAAATACGGTCAAACATAAATAAGTTTGACTTTCCAACAAAGTTAGAAGTACACTCTTTTAAGGACGGAGGGAGTATATAGAGAATCGGATCACACACCACATGGTGTTATGTGGTAAGTAACTTCCAAACATACAATGTCAAGGAAAAGAGGGTCACATCGGGACACAGCGGACATGGCACCGAGGTCTACCAAAACCATGCAGCTAACCCAACCACTGGTCGACACCACCATCAAACCAGGCATCCATGATCCATCTGAACGGTTTGAGACGCGAATCAACCTGTGGTTGAGTTGGTTAGGTGGACAGTGGTATCCCTAACTCATCAGGGTTCAAATCCTGGTGCTCGCATTATTCCTGGATTTATTTCAGGATTTTCGGCGATGCGCTTTCAGTGGGAGGAGACGTTCCCGTCGACGACGAGGTGCCTACGGTGCCTTCGTAAATCTCAAGATGATATGCCGGCTCAGTCTTTCGGAGGTGCTCATAGGGGTAGGGTGTGCGTGTGTGCGTTCATAGGGGTGAGTGTATGCGCGTGTATATGAGCGCTTGTGTCTGTACTGATGCTAAAAAAAGAACGGTTTGAGACTGTAGCACATCAAAAGCCTTTCCCTGGCTGTCAATCTTTTTTGACAACTCTGTATAGTTTTACTCCCCACTATAATGAAAAGGCAGAACTCCTGCCATTCCGGTAAAAAGAACAGTCTCAAACTTGTAACACATGTGACAAAAGTTGGCCTGCACCGCATGTACACAATGACGTAGAAAAGCTACGCCTACGCTAGTGTAGGCTCGCCGCCGGCCGGATACGCTAGTAGACTTAGAGGCTACAAGTCGCCTCCACAGGAAGCTCTCGGCCTGCAAGCGCCGAATCCGCACCTTGCGCTTGAACCAGGCCCGTCGTTGCCGCGGTGCCTCACCTGCCGGGCCACTCCGGCGGCCCAAGGGAGCAGTGGCGATGTGGGTCGTGGACGCACTCGCTCACATGCCTCCGCGCAAGGAAGCTCATGGAGTTCACCCAGGTGTCCACTGTGTCATCTGCTATCGCATGAGGCCATCGCACGCGTGCGTCGCATTGATCGCCACCGCATCGTCCGTCGCCTCGCCATTGTCGTTCATCAAATGAAAATCAAAGCAGCTAATGCACTGCGTACCGTCCAAAATAGTTTATTTTGTGCCCTCATTGGTGCAGCAGAGTCGGTACAGCGGAGGTCCTTCCGCGGGCGCACTACATGGAGATTTTGCGGCGGCATGCTGTCGTGAGTAGCGAACGAACGATGTCGCATTGGATGGATTGGGTTAATTTAATTGATTAGATTGTTAATTGTGATTAAAACTAACAAATAATAAATCTATCCCTAATCAGACATTACCAATGCTACTCGTGAACCCGTGCAGCGCATGGGCTAGTTTAGTGTCGAGCAACACATAAACTGTAGAAATATTGCCAATGGATTATGTTGTGGGTATATAGTTTTGAAAATTATTATCACCCAAAAAATATTTTAGTTCTCCATGGGCACCCATAGGATAAATAGGATCAAATTCATTGATTCAATTACTGGTTTGATGCTTTACATGTAAACTCATACCGAAAACATGCATTTAATAGTATTTCATGGTAATCCATATTACAAACAATTAGTTAATGATCAGACACTTTGTATGTCTTCATGGGAATGAATATTTTGTTCGGCTGGTTCTTTTGATTCATAGGCGGATTCTAGTTCTATTAGTTTCTAAATCTTCTACTGTTTTGCTAGATTCTTATTTTAGGTGAATTGGTCTAACTTTTTGTATGCCAACTGTTGTGGCTTATGAAATGCTTCTATTCGGCACCAGATTGCATGATCAGAAATAGTGGGAGCATATGCACATGTGATCTCTCCATTCAATAAACATAATAGGACTTCTCTATTCGAAAAACCAATTCGGTGCCCAGGCTCATCTGCACCTGGTTAGAAAAAAATAAAATAAATGTTAAAAAATTCAAATAATTCCAAAAAAAATCGTGTGGTAGATAAGTTTATGCGTGAGGTTTGCTCCAAATTTTAACTTATTTGGAT
>NW_021293933.1:0-1592 GCF_002162155.2 Triticum dicoccoides | reverse complement strand
GATGACTACTCCCTCGTTCAGTGCGGCATGCTTTACAGCCTAGAGCCGGGGCTCCAAAAGCGTTTTGAGAGACATGGAGCATATGAGATGTTCGAAGAGCTAAAAATGGTTTTCCAAGCTCATGCCCGGGTCGAGAGATATGAAGTCTCCGACAAATTCTTCAGCTGTAAGATGGAGGAAAACAGTTCTGTCAGTGAGCACATACTCACTATGTCTGGGTTGCATAACCGCTTGACTCAGCTGGGAGTTAATCTCCCGGATGATGCGGTCATTGACAGAATCCTCCAGTCGCTTCCACCAAGCTACAAGAGCTTTGTGATGAACTTCAATATGCAGGGGATGGAAAAGACCATTCCTGAAGTATTTGCTATGCTGAAATCAGCAGAGGTAGAAGTCAGGAAGGAACATCAAGTGTTGATGATCAATAAAACCACGAAGTTCAAGAAAGGCAAGGGTAAAAAGAACTTCAAGAAGGACGGCAAGGAGGTTGCCGCGCCCGGCAAGCAAGCTGCCGGGAAGAAGCCAAAGAATGGACCCAAGCCCGAGACTGAGTGCTTTTATTGCAAGGGAAGCGGTCACTGGAAGCGGAACTGCCCTAAGTACTTAGTGGATAAGAAGGCCGGCAAAACAAAAGGTATATGTGATATACATGTAATTGATGTGTACCTTACTAGTGCCCGTAGTGGCTCCTGGGTATTTGATACCGGTGCAGTTGCTCATATTTGTAACTCAAAGCAGGGGCTGCGGAATAAGCGGAAACTGGCAAAGGACGAGGTGACGATGCGCGTTGGGAATGGTTCCAAGGTCAATGTGATCGCCGTCGGCACGCTACCTCTGCATCTCCCTTCAGGATTAGTTTTAAACCTTAATAATTATTATTTAGTGCCAGCTTTGAGCATGAACATTGTATCGGGATCTCGTTTAATTTGAGATGGCTACTCTTTTAAATCTGAGAATAATGGTTGTTCCATTTTTATGAGAAATATGTTTTATGGTCATGCTCCTATGGTGAATGGTTTATTCCTTATGAATCTCGAACGTGATGCTACACATGTTCATAATGTGAGTACCAAAAGAAGTAAGGTTGATAATGATAGTCCCACATACTTGTGGCACTGCCGCCTTGATCACATAGGTGTCAAATGCATGAAGAAGCTCCATGCTGATGGACTTTTAGAGTCTCTTGATTATGAATCATTTGACACGTGCGAACCATGCCTTATGGGTAAAATGACCAAGACTCCGTTCTCAGGAACAATGGAGCGAGCAACCGACTTATTGGAAATCATACATACTGATGTGTGCGGTCCAATGAGTGTTGAGGCTCGCGGTGGCTATCGTTATGTTCTCACCCTCACTGATGATTTAAGTAGGTATGGGTATATCTACTTAATGAAACACAAGTCTGAAACCTTTGAAAAGTTCAAGGAATTTCAGAGTGAGGTTGAAAATCAACATGACAGGAAAATCAAGTTTCTACGATCAGATCGTGGAGGAGAATACTTGAGTCACGAGTTTGGGGCACACTTAAGAAAATGTGGAATAGTTTCACAACTCACGCCGCCTGGAACACCTCAGCGTAATGGTGTGTC
>NW_021293932.1:0-1922 GCF_002162155.2 Triticum dicoccoides | reverse complement strand
CAACAAAGAAGAAATACAATCAATGCAATGCACAATATGATGCATGCTCATGACATGGCAATATGAATGTGTTTTGAGCTAATGCAATTAGCAACAGATTAAATGAAGTTGGTTTGAATACAAGATTCAAATTCAAACTCCATATGTGATTATTTAAATGCCATTTAACTGAATTGTCCTAAACAGTGGTCATAAGTTGTTCTAACATGCATGAAAATGGTACAGATGGATAGATTGGATTTTTCTGATGATTTTTCATATATAAATTATCTCATTCTGACTTACGGTTGATTTTCTATGATTTATTGAAGTTTAGGGCATTTTCTGAATTTTCCTGAATAATAATAAATCCAGAAAATGATTTATGGCGTCAGCACCACGTCACTGTGACGTCAGCAGAGTCAACTGGGCGGGTCCAGGTCAAACCTGACGTGTCGGGGCCACACGTCAGTGTCACAGGGCTGCTTAGCTCACTGACAGGTGGGACCAAGTCAACGGCCACGTCAGCGTAGTTAACACCCACGCGTGGGCCCACCGGGGTTAGTTAAATTAAACAGAAGATGTAATTTGTGTTAATTAGGGCGTGGGGCCCATTAGTCAGTGGCCTAGGGGGTTGGTTAGTGCGTCATTAGCGTTTAATGACGTCGCCATGTCACCAGCCACCGGAGTGTCGCCGGCGACGACCACGACCGACAGCGGAGGTGCACCGTGCGCTCGCTACGGAGCACCATTTGACGTGCGGTTTGCTCCTACGGGTTCCTGGGAGGAAGGCGCATCTAAAGAGATAAGCGACAGCAGCTGGGGTGGCCGGAGCTGCCGGCGGCGAGCTCTTTTGCGGCTGCCGGAGTTCGGCTATCGACGGAAACCATGCCACAGAGCACGGGAGGAGCAGCAGTTGGGTGATTTGAGCTCCTTCGGATGCACTGAGCGCGTTGGCGGGCTCATAAGCAAGCGGCGACGGCTGTGGCCGCGACGGCGCCATGGCCGGCGGCGAGGGATTCTCGGGCAAGGTGGTGGGGCTAGCTAGAGTGCGCAAACAGGAAAAGGATGAGAAGGGGAAGATGCGGTAGCTCACAGGGAGGCTGGAGAGCGGTTCAGCGGGCTCGGGGACGCGTCGGAGATGGCGAATCGGCGCGCAGCATTCGGCGGCCGTGCGTGAAGAAGACGGCTCGATGACCGCGATGCAGGGAGTCCGAGGTCGCTTGACTCGGCGGAGAGGATGAGGGCGAGGTAGCCGAGCTACGGGGCACGCCGAGGGGTCGAGGGGGAGGCTCTGGGTGTGGCAACAGCGAGCGGTGGCGATGAGCTCTGCTCGGGCTGCGCGAGAGAGAGAGCTGAGGAGGGGGAAGGGATCGAGAGAGAGCATAGAGCGAGGGGAGAGACAGAGGGGGCTACGGGCGTATCCAGACGCGTCGGGGCGCCTCGGTGGCAAGCAGGAGGTGGCCAGGGCGGCGTCGGTGCTCGCCACCGAGCTGCTTCGGTGCGAGGGGAGGAAGACGACAGGAAAAAGGGTGGGCTGGGCCGCGCTGGGCCGGTCCTGTTGGGCCACCAGGTGGGCTTCACAGGTAAGTCTCCAGGTATGTGCTCTGTTTTATATTTCTGTTCTGTTTTCTTTTATTTAATCTTTTGCCACTATTTTGAATTTAAAATAATTCAAACAATGCCAAAAACTCCTCTGAATATTTTTATTTTGCTAGATGGACTTTTCCAAAAGTTCATAAAATATTTCAGGGGTATTTGAAATTATATTCTAATTATATGAATATAATTCAAATTCAAATAGCTAATGAATTAAATTCAAAGTCCCAAAAATAAATCCTTAAAAATGTTCAATATTTTGGTTGGGACCAGAACCCTTGCCAAAATTTATCAAACATTTAAGGAGAGCATTTTGGAACAAATGAATGAGATTTTAGGGTTTT
>NW_021293931.1:0-968 GCF_002162155.2 Triticum dicoccoides | reverse complement strand
CGAGTAAAAGCCACACGAGGGACGGGACACGGCGCCGGTAGTCGGCCGCAGTACAACGGGGGATCTACCGGCAGACACGGGTCCAAAGCTACTCATGCGCTTAGTAGCCAACAAGCGGTCAAACCAACCAAGCCTCCGCCCGTGCATAGCACGGGAGGATCACTTGCACGAAGGCGTCCTGCAAGGCCAAATCACGCGTGTCACACCAGCAGCAATAAAGATACGGATGCAACGATTTTCCAAAGGCAACTTTATCGGGACATCGGTGCAACGTTGTCGGACGGTCTTATCGTGCACGAAACGGGCTACTTTCCTGTTTCCCGAGCCGCATTCGGCTGTTGGGTCAGAATTTCACTTGAGACGTACAGGGGACCGGGACAGCGATGACGTTGCCACCGAGGGGCAACGTTTTTCCGAAGGCGACATTGGAGGGACATCGTTGCGACTGTTTACCGTCAGTCGGATCGTGCATGCAACGGGGTACTTTCCTGTTTCCCGAGCCACCTTCGGCTGTTGGGTCAGAATTTCTCACGAGACGTACACGGGACCGGGCCAACACCTTCGTGATGGCATAACGACGGGACATCCGAGGCAACGTTGGGAAAGGATGGGCATACGTGAACACGGGTGTTTTCCCTAAGAAAAATCACCCGTGTTCCGTACGCCCACCAGGAAGGACCCCTCCTCCCTACTATACCCGAGGGTTTTAGCCCCCATTGGGACCCCTGCCCTTAGTTTGTGAAGGAGGGGTACACTGTTTTTGAAACGCTGCCGTGGCAGCGTTTTTTTGCCATGAGACATGTTTTCGCTGCCATGGCACCGTTTGTTGACCATCATTAGCTGGTTTTGAGCCGGTTCGCATGGTGTATGGGCCATTTTTTCCCGGACCTCTCATACCCGTTCACGGGTCCGTGTACGGGTCCGTGTACGCGGCGTGTGCCACGTACATGGTTTTGCCCAGTTTTCCA
>NW_021293930.1:189924-210969 GCF_002162155.2 Triticum dicoccoides | reverse complement strand
AGGTGGCTGCTCGTAGTGTTGATTTTGATCAACCTCATCCTCATAGTCTCCCACATAATCATCCTCCTCCGCATCAGCAGCAGGAGCCACAGAAGTATCAACAGCAGCACCAACAGTTTGGCCAAACGCAAGAGGAACACGGCTTGCTCGGCGGAGGTCTGCTTCGCGACGTGGAGGTAGTCGTTGTTGTTGTTGTTGTTGGAGAGGTGCGTTAGCTGCAGCGGGTGGTGGTGGTGGAAGACGCGCGAGCAATTCATTAAACTTGTTATCGAGCTTTGTTTCGAACGTCTTCTCAAAGCCAGTGATCTTCTCCATGGCCTCTTCAAAATTGTTCAGCACATCTTGCACCTGTTCAGTCATCATTTGCTGAAACTTATCATGAAGCTCCTTGTTCGATAAATTCTCAGTCAATCTCGTCGGCTTGTGATCCTGGCATGGTTAGCAGCAATAGAAACACACAAGAATATGATCCTACAGACTACGAACAAGTGGTGGTGGTGGGTGTCACAAATCCGTCAAGCAAATCTCAAATTCTTACGAGTTCTTACCCAGCAGCAGGCGGTGATCGGCAACCGTTGTAGTCAAAAACTCTCAAAGCTTGGATAGAGCGATTACCAGGGAGAGTCAAACGCACGACGTAGATGTACGTGGAGCTGGGAAGGCTTATAATATGGTAGCAAAAAGGGTCAGCAATAATCAATTCGGAGATGCAAAGTTGAATAAACGCTCAACGACGGTACTGTGCTGGTCCTAGGCTAGACTGTGCTAGAGACGCGAGCCTAGAACACTAACAAAATCACGGCGCGGCACGTAAACAAGGGAAAAGCACACTCTGGAATATTTTTTTTCGCTCTTTTTTTTGCGCTGCTTTTTTTTTTGCGAAAAATCACTATAATGGCGAGTGTCTCAAAACTCTTCTTAGCTCAAACTGACAGGATGGGCACGAAATTTTTTTGACTAAATTTTTTTTTTTTGACTGTCCGGACCCAAAAACTGGAAACGGGTCAAAAAAAACTTCCTATAATGGCACCTGTCTCAAAACACTCAGAAACACCTAAAAATAGGATAGCCAGAAATTTTTTCGAAAAATGCGTTTTCGAAAAATTTTGGGCCTAAACGGAGCGTGGCTACCCGACTCTTTTTTTTTTCCGAAACCTACTCCGGCAAGGAAACACGAATCGGAATCTAGATTGATCTCGAAAACAAACCTAATATGACAAGAACTCGGATTGGTGGTGGATATATGGTGGTAGATGGCAGCGGTGGTGGTATATGACAGCTGTGGTGGTATATGGATACGGATTCGAAGCGGTGGCGGATAAGCGGTGGTGGTAGATGGCAGGGGTGATGATGATGGTGCGGCGGCGGCGTGACAACTTATGACCAGAACTCGAAACTCTAAAAGACTAGACTCTAAGACCAGCAACTAGACACGACGATGCAACCGCAAATTCAACAAAGCAAAACCCTAAAAAGATTATGCAAAGGCTCAGATTGGTTCGGATATGATGAACTAACCCTAATTTTTTTTTGTGGCTTTTTCTTGGACTGTAGGTATGAAGAACAGACTCGATCTAAACTACGAAAAACTGTAAAATCTCACCGAGCAACCTGGAAATCTGATACCACTTGATAGAGGCAAAGGTGTCCCGTCCTTCGATGAGATGTTGGATATCGCTTTGGTGGAAGTCGACTTTGACGATCCGACTACGAACGTGCGAGGACGTCGCGCCTTAGCAATCGCTAAACCAACTCCGAGAGGTTATTGACCACGCTGGAGCACGATCAACCTGACCACGAGGGTCTGTTTCCTGCGTGCAAACGAAGAACAAGCAAGAAACTAAGATTGCAATCTGGATATTGCGAATATAAGATGAAAGCTTTATTGATCAAGGTGGGGTTCTGTGACGCCTTTGTCTGGTCGTTGAACACAAACGAAGTACGCGAAGTTGCAGCTATGGCGAACTTTTAATCTAAACAAAACCCCAGGTCTAAACGATGCCCTAAGGGCTGTATATATGGAGGAAGAGGGGGTGGATTTCGTGGCCCTTGGTGGAGGGGTCCGAAATCAACCCTATCTCTTGTTTCCCCACACATACGGACTCTAAAAATAGCCTATACTTATGTATTTCGAAATTACATGGGCCTGGCCCAATAATAAGGTGACGCAGCACCTAAAATAGCCTCGGGACGAAATTTATGAAGTGGCATCTTGTATATTTCGTCCAAGGCTTCATGCACACATTATGGTGGCTTCAAAGTCCTGAAATCATCACTTGTAACTCCGTTCTTGTTCCCCTTGCGCATGCCATCATCTCCATGCTTGTTCTTGCTCCAATGTTCATCCGTCTCCAAGCTAGGCCCTTCATTTGTAAGCAAAACAAATGTATCCAATTTAGGCAGCATCATATTCTCATGAACATTAGAATCATTACCAAGAAACGAAAGTACCTGATAATTTAGTTGGCGTGCACGAGCTCTAGTAATTGGTCCAGTATGTATAGCAGCAGGGGCTGTGGGTGTAACAATTGTATTGATGTCCTCATCAAGTTCACTTCCTTCCAACTCAAAGATCAAGCTGCAGAATGGTTCCAGCAGTACAAGGACTCCAGAGGTGGACGTGTTATCACTTGGGATGAATTCCGTCAAGATTTCCGAGCTCATCATATTCCCCAGAGCATGGTTGAAAGCAAGCGTGAGGAATTCTGCAACCTGAAGCAAGGCTCTTTGTCTGTCTATGACTACAACAAGTTGTTCCAGAGGCTCGCCCGTTTTGCCAAGTAGGACGTCCCTGATGAGAAGAGCATGATATACCAGTTCAGGGGTGGTCTCAGAGAAGAAATTCAGCTAGCTCTTGTTCTCTTTGAGCCCTTGAGATACGATGAGTTCTACAACATGGCACTGAAGCAAGAGGCTGCTCAGTTGAGGTGTGATGCTTCCAAGAAGCGAGTCAGAGATGTTACTCCTTCTTCCTCTACTCAAGTGGCCAAGCAGCAGAAGTATTGTCTTCCTCCTCCTCCATTCCGTCAGCCGTATCAGCAGAAGAGCAAAGGTGGCAGTGGTTCTTCCCACCCACCCAACCCTGGCTTTCAGAACAAGGCTTCGTCTCAAGCTCCAAGATCGAGTGCTCCGTATCATCGTCCGCTTTCAGAGGTCACGTGCAACAAGTGCCAACAGAAGGGTCACTATGCCAACAAGTGTTTCAACCAGAGGCGTCTTCCTCCTCCTCCTCCTGTCAGATCAGCAAGTACAGCTGTGGCCAAGCATAACCCCAAGCACGCCAAGGTCAACTTGATGAATGCAGCTCAGGCAGAGGATTCATCAGATGTCATCATGGGTAACCTTCCTATTAATGATGTTCCAGCTAAAGTTCTTTTTGACATTGGTGCATCACATTGTTTCATCTCGAGACCGTTTACATCTAGGCATGAATTGGTTTCGCAAGTTTTGCCTAGTCCATTAGCAGTTGTCTCTCCCAGTAAGCGCATGCATGCTAACTCCATCGTTCTGGATGTTACTATCACCTTGGGTGACTACAAGTTTCTGGCTTCTCCAACGGTTCCTGGTGACTCGGATATTGATCTTATTCTCGGAATGGATTGGCTCTCTAAGCACAAGGCTCAGCTTGATTGTGCAGGCAGGCAGATTCAATTGACTCATTCGTCTGAGGATGTAATTGTCTTTGCCGCTCGTGATGATACTATCCGTCTGTTTTCTCTCAATGAGAAGGGTGAACTCGATGCTATCTCGCAAATTCCAGTCGTTTGAGAATATCAAGACGTCTTTCTAGAAGAGCTTCCAGGAATGCCTCCGCACCGGCCAGTTGAATTCATTATTGATCTTGAGTCTGGTACGGAACCTGTGTGCAAACGTCCTTACAAGCTCGGACCTGAAGAGTTGAAGGAGCTGAAGAAGCAACTCGATATTCAAGAGAAAATGGGTCTCATCCGGCCTAGTTCTTCTCCGTGGGGTTGTGGTGTTCTTTTTGTGAAGAAGAAGGATGGAACGGACCGACTTTGTGTTGATTACCGTCCATTGAACAAGAAGACCATCAAGAACAAATACCCACTTCCCAACATCAATGAGCTGTTCGAACAACTCAAAGGTGCCCAAGTATTCTCCAAGCTTGATCTCCGTATGGGTTATCATCAGATTCGAATCCGTGAGCAATATATTCCCAAGACGGCCTTCAGGACAAGCTATGGTTCATATGAATACACTGTCATGTCTTTTGGTCTCGTCAACGCTCCTCCGACGTTCTCTCGCATGATGAACTTCATCTTCAACGCCTACACCAATGACTTCGTTTTGGTCTATCTCGACGACATTCTGGTTTTCTCGAAGAACAAGGAAGATCATGCCAAGCACTTGCGTTTGGTTCTTGATAAGCTCAGGGAACATCAGTTCTACGCCAAGTTCTCCAAGTGTGAATTTTGGCTCGATGAGGTTCTTTATCTTGGTCATATCATCTCTGCCAAGGGCATTGCCGTGAATCCTGAGAAGGTGTCTGCAATTGTGAATTGGGAACCTCCTCAGAACGTGAAGCAAGGCACTGTTGCTTGCCGGCAAAATGTTGAGATACTTCCTTTTGAAATTCTAGTAAATCCAAAACTAGTCTGAAATTCATGAAACTTGGCATGCTATCATGGAATGGCATCAACATGCTGTGGTATTTTTCGAGTCCAATCTGAGATAAGGCACACTCGAATTAATAGCCAACAAAGGCATTTTGAAACAAATAGATGCCACCTCATCATCTCAAACATTTGTATAATTTAAATCATGGGCGTTCTGTTAACCATTCATGTGACGCCACGCGTCACACTTTTAATGGTTAGGAGGTGCCATGCGGGCAGCTGCTTGAGTAGACGGGAGGCGTGCGAGCGCAGGTTGACTAGGGGGCGTGCAAGTTATTCTCCAATGCGCAAGCTCACCGGGAAGCCTGCGAGTTGTACGCTGCACGGGCTCACTGGGAAGCGATCCCTTTGACTTCCATGGCTGCCGGCCTTGCTCGCATCCTCTCCATTAATGGCGCCAGAGCCACTATTTAATACAGGCGGCATTACTTTTCGCCTCCCATTCCCCTCCTGCAGACCTCCACCAATGCCATGTCATAGAAGGATCATCTACCACTAGTCTTTCAGTTTGGTGAAGTCGACTCCGAGGTGGACAAGATAGAAAATAAGAAGGAATGGGGCCTCATGGCATGGCTGATAGAGGCGGAGGTGTCCCGTCTTTCGATGAGATGATGGATTTCGCTTTGGTGGAAGTCGACTTTGACGATCCGACTACGAACGTGCGAGGACGTCGCGCCTTAGCAATCGCTAAACCAACTCCGAGAGGTTATTGACCACGCCGGAGCACGATCAACCTGACCACGAGGGTCTGTTTCCTGCGAGCAAACGAAGAACAAGCAAGAAACTGAGATTGCAATCTGGATATTGCGAATATAAGATGAAAGCTTTATTGTTCAAGGTGGGGTTCTGTGACGCCTTTGTCTGGTCGTTGAACACAAACGAAGTACGCGAAGTTGCAGCTATGGCGAACTTTTAATCTAAACAAAACCCAAAGTCTAAACGATTCCCTAAGGGCTGTATATATGGAGGAAGAGGGGGGAATTTCGTGGCCCTTGGTGGAGGGGTCCGAAATCAACCCTATCTCTTGTTTCCCCACACATACGGACTCTAAAAATAGCCTATACTTATGTATTTCGAAATTACATGGGCCTGGCCCAATAATAAGGTGACGCAGCACCTAAAATAGCCTCGGGACGAAATTTATGAAGTGGCATCTTGTATATTTCGTCCAAGGCTTCATGCACCCATTATGGTGGCTTCAAAGTCCTGAAATCATCACTTGTAACTCCGTTCTTGTTCCCCTTGCGCATGCCATCATCTCCATGCTTGTTCTTGCTCCAATGTTCATCCTTCTCCAAGCTAGGCCCTTCATTTGTAAGCAAAACAAATGTATCCAATTTAGTCAGCATCATATTCTCATGAGCATTAGAATCATTACCAAGAAACGAAAGTACCTGGTAATTTAGTTGGCGTGCACGAGCTCTAGTAATTGGTCCAGTATGTATAGCAGCAGGGGCTGTGGGTGTAACAATTGTATTGATGTACTCATCATCCTCCCCTTCTTGAAATGAAGTCGTCCTCGACGGAAGTTCATCTTCCTCACCCAAATAAGGCTTCAAATCTGCAATGTTAAAAGTGGGACTAACCCCAAAATCTGCAGGCAGCTCAAGTTTATATGCATTATCATTTATTTTCTCTAACACCTTAAAGGGACCATCAGCACGTGGCATTAACTTTGATTTGCGCAAATCAGGAAATCTATCCTTACGCAAATGTAACCAAACAAGATCTCCAGGTGCAAACACAACATGTTTTCTACCCTTATCTCCAGCAAGTTTATATTTAGCATTCATGCGCTCAATGTTTTCCTTAGTTAACTCATGCATTTTTAAAATCAATTCAGCACGTTGTTTAGCATCAAAATTAACCTCCTCCGAAGATGGAAGAGGAAACAAATCAATAGGTGCACGAGGTAGGAAACCATACACAACTTCAAAAGGGCACATCTTAGTAGTAGAATGCAATGAACGATTATAAGCAAATTCAATATGAGGCAAGCATTCCTCCCACATTTTCTTATTATTCTTCAAAACAGCCCTAAGCATAGTAGACAACGTTCTATTGACTACTTCAGTTTGTCCATCAGTTTGGGGGTGACAAGTAGTACTAAAAAGCAGTTTAGTCCCCAACTTAGCCCATAAACATCTCCAAAAGTGGCTAAGAAATTTAGTATCACGATCTGAAACAATAGTATTTGGCACACCATGCAAGCGAATAATTTCACGAAAGAACAAATCAGCAACATTAACAGCATCATCGCTTTTATGACATGGTATAAAGTGTGCCATTTTCGAGAATCTATCCACGACAACAAATATGCTATCCCTCCCCTTCTTTGTTCGAGGTAAACCTAAAACAAAGTCCATAGATATATCCTCCCAAGGAACACTAGGTACAGGCAAAGGCATATATAAACCATGAGGATTGAGTCGTGACTTAGCTTTTTGACATGTAGTGCAGCGAGCAATAAAATGCTCGACATCCCGTCTCATCTTTGGCCAAAAGAAATGTGTAGCAAGTACGTCCTCCGTCTTCTTCACGCCAAAGTGTCCCATTAATCCTCCTCCATGCGCCTCCTGCAACAACAAAAGACGAACGGAGCTAGCTGGAATGCATAGCTTGTTAGCACGAAACACAAATCCATCGTTAACAACAAACTTGTTCCACATTCTTCCTTCTTTACAATTCTGCATTACATCTTTAAAATCAGCATCATGCACATATTGATCTTTGATGGTCTCCAAACCAAATATTTTGAAGTCAAGTTGTGAAAGCATAGTATAGCGACGAGACAAAGCATCAGCAATAACATTTTCTTTTCCCTTCTTGTGTTTAATGACATAAGGGAAAGTCTCAATGAATTCAACCCATTTAGCATGTCTACGATTCAGTTTAGCTTGACTTTTAATATGTTTCAACGATTCATGATCAGAATGTATAACAAATTCTTTGGGCCATAAATAATGTTGCCATGTTTCTAAAGTCCGAACAAGAGCATATAATTCTTTATCATAAGTAGAATAATTCAGACTAGGCCCACTCAATTTTTCAGAAAAGTATGCAACAGGTTTGCCATCTTGTAATAACACACCTCCTAATCCAATTCCACTAGCATCACATTCAAGCTCAAAAGTCTTATTAAAATCAGGAAGTTGGAGTAAAGGAGCATGTGTCAACTTATCTTTCAATACCGTGAAGGCTTCTTCCTGTGCGGTACCCCAATGAAAAGGCACATCTTTCTTTGTAAGCTCATTGAGAGGTGCAGCAATGGTGCTGAAATCTCTCACAAAACGCCTATAGAATCCAGTGAGGCCAAGAAAACTCCTCACTTCTGTGACCGTTTTGGGCTGCGGCCAACTCTCAATAGCTTCAATCTTGGCTTTATCAACTTCAATTCCCTGTGGAGTAACAACATAGCCAAGAAAAGATACTCGGTCGGTGCAAAAGGTGCACTTCCCAAGGTTACCGAACAAACGTGCATCACGTAGAGCAATAAAAACAGCACGTAAATGTTCCAAATGTCCTTCCAAAGATCTGCTATAAATCAATATGTCATCAAAGTAAACTACCACAAATCGTCCAATGAAAGCACGTAAAACTTCGTTCATTAATCTCATGAAAGTACTAGGTGCATTAGTTAACCCAAAAGGCATGACTAACCACTCATATAATCCAAACTTAGTTTTAAATGCTGTTTTCCATTCATCTCCCAATTTCATACGAATTTGATGGTAGCCACTACGCAAATCAACTTTGGAGAATATTGTAGAGCCACTCAATTCATCAAGCATATCATCTAGCCTAGGAATAGGATGACGATAACAAATAGTAATATTATTAATGCCTCTACAATCAACACACATACGTGATGTACCATCCTTTTTCGGCACTAGAATAATAGGAACAGCACAAGGACTAAGGGATTCGCGTATATAACCTTTGTCGAGAAGCTCTTGTACTTGACGCATAATCTCCTTCGTCTCCTCTGGATTGGTACGGTATGGTGCACGGTTTGGCAGTGAAGCACTAGGAATTAAGTCAATCTGATGCTCAATCCCTTGAATAGGCGGTAATCCCGGTGGCACGTCTTGTGGAAAAACGTCAGCGAACTCCTGCAAAATGTTAGTGACAGCAGGAGGCAAAGAGGAAGGCACGTCCTCGAATGAAAATAATGCCTCTTTGCACACAAAAGCATAGCAAACAGATTTGCTGAAATCTAGCTCATCAATATCAGATTTGGTGGCAAATAAACATGCACTTTTCAATTTAATTTCATAAGCAACACTAGATGGTTTATTATTAGGCTTCATTTGTTGCTCAAATTCTTTTGCCACAATCTGATTTTCACTCTTATTCTTCTCCTGTTGTGCTTTATTAGCTCTATTAATATCATCTTTCAAAATGGAATCAGGAGTCATAGGAAGCAAAGTAATATTTTTATCCTTATGAACAAGAGTATAGTGATTGTTTCTACCATGGTGTACAGAGTTTTTATCAAATTGCCATGGTCTACCAAGTAATAAGGAACATGCTTGCATAGGTACCACATCACAATCAACATAATCAGCATATGTAGAGATACTAAAATGCACACGAACAGTACGTGTTACCTTAACCTTGCCGCTGTTGTTGAACCATTGGATGTAGTAAGGATGTGGATGTGGTCTTGTGGTGAGAGAAAGCTTCTCCACCATCTCCATGCTAGCCAAGTTGTTGCAGCTCCCTCCGTCTATTATGACGCGCACAGAACGTTCCTTCACAACTCCCTTGGTATGGAACAAATTGTGCCTCTGATTTTGCTCAGCTTGTGTGACCTGCACCCTCAAAACACGTTGAGCAACTAAACATTCATACCTGTCAGCGTCTTCAGGAGCCATGTATTGTGTCTCATGATCAGAATCATCTCCACCATGTTCTTCACGTGTAATAAGAGCCAATGTCTCCTCATCATAGTCACTAGCGGACTCATATCCACCATCTGCGGTAGCAATCATCACACGCGGAGATTTGCATTCCCTCGCATAATGACCTCCTCCCTTACAACGACGACAAATAATATCACTTGTGTGCCCTGTTGATGCCATGGAAGAAGAAGAACGCTGTGCAGGCCCCGCAGGTGCGCTCTTGGCAGATAATGGTGGTTGTGCCTGTTTTCTTGTATCACGGCTGGAGGTGGCACCGGATGGAGGTGCTGGTGCAGTTGAAGTAGAAGATGCACGTGGTGTCCATGATGAAGGTCGGCCTGCAGAAAAGTTAGTTCGCCCCAATGCTTGTCGATCCTGCACTTCACGTTCAGCTTTACAAGCAAGATGGAATAAACGAGTGATATTAGTATACTCCTTATAGTCTAAAATGGTCTGAATCTCTCTATTTAATCCACCCAAAAAACGTGCAAGCATAGCTTCATTCTCCTCAGCAATACCAGATCTAATCATGCCAGTTTGTAATTCCTGATAATATTCTTCTACGGAATATTTCCCTTGTCTTAAACGCTGCAATTTTTGAAGCAATTCACGTTGATAATATGGCGGAACCCAACGCGTACGCATAGCAGTTTTCAAAGCAGCCCAAGTAGTTGGAATAGGATATAATCTACAATGTTCAGACCACCATACACATGCAAAACTAGTGAAAGCACAAACAGCAGCAGCAACCCGTCTCTCCTCGGGATATTGTAAACATGTAAATCGTTGTTCAGTTTCTAACTCCCAAGTAAGATATATATCAGGAACATATCTACCCTCAAATGGTGGAATATTCAATTTCAGTTTAGGAATATGGACATCATCTCGTACCTGAGGTGGTGGTGCAGGCCTACCATGACGAATATATACCTGAGGTCGACCTGCTGGTGGTGGTGCTGGTGGCTGCTCGTAGATCTGATTTTGATCAACCTCATCCTCATAATCACCCGCATACTCATCATCCTCCTGGGTACCAGCAGGAGCAGTAGCAGGAGCCAAAGAAGCACCAACAGCAGTAGCAGCGGCACCAGAAGTTTGTCCTGTCTCAATAGGAACACGCTGTGCTCGTCCATACTGATTCGGAAGGGGGCGTAGTTGTTGTTGTTGAAGAGGTGCGACAGGTGTAGCCGGTGGTGGAAGACGCGCAAGCAGTTCATTAAATCTGTTATCGAGCTTTGTTTCGAACGTCTTCTCAAGGCCAGTGATCTTCTCCATGGCCTCTTCAAAATTGTTCAGCACATCTTGTACCTGTTCAGTCATCATTTGCTGAAACTTATCATGAAGCTCCTTGTTCGATAAGTTCTCCCAGTCAATCTCGTCGGCTTGTGATCCTGGCATGGTTAGCAGCAATAGAAACACACAAGAATATGATCCTACAGACTACTAAGAAGTGGTGGTGGTGTATCACAAATCCGTCAAGCAAATCTCAAATTCTTACCAGTTCTTACCCAGCAGCAGGCGGTGATCGGCAACCGTTGTAGTCAAAAACTCTCAAAGCTTGGATAGAGCGATTACCAGGGAGAGTCGAACACACGACGTAGATGTATGTGGAGCTGGGAAGGCTTATAGTATGGTAGCAAAAAGGGTCAGCAATAATCAATTCAGAGATGCAAAGTTGAATAAACGCTCAACGACGGTACTGTGCTGGTCTTAGGCTAGACTGTGCTAGAGACGCGAGCCTAGAACACCAACAAAATCACGGCGTGGCACGTAAACAAGGGAAAAGCACACTCTGAATTTTTTTTTCGCTCTTTTTTTTTGCGCTCTTTTTTTTTGCGCTGTTTTTTTTTTGCGAAAAATCACTATGATGGCGAGTGTCTCAAAACTCTTCCTAGCTCAAACTGACAGGATGGGCACGAAATTTTTTCGACCAATTTTTTTTTTCGACTGCCCGGACCCAAAAACTGGAAACGGGTCAAAAAAAACTTCCTATAATGGCACCTGTCTCAAAACACTCAGAAACACCTAAAAATAGGATAGCCAGAAATTTTTTCGAAAAATGCGTTTTCGAAAAATTTTGGGCCTAAACGGAGCGTGGCTACCTTGGACACAAACGAAGTACACGAAGTTGCAATGGCTAACTTTTAACTAAACAAATCCCAAGGAAAAGCTACTAGATGGATCTACTTATATAGGAGCAAGGGGTGGCGGCCAAGGAGGTGGGAGGACGTCCCAAGGCAGCCTAAAACTAAATCTAGGTCGTACAAGGCCAATGGGCCCAAGTGGAGGTGATGTAACACCTTTGGACTTGTAGTTTGACTCGGATTCTGCTGCAGCATCAGATTGTTTCGTCCACAACACAACGCTCCGGACGAATTTGAAGGTGATTCCAATTGGGTTGGAAAGTGCACGAAATCTAGTTTCCAACAAAAAAAGAATCACCCAATTCGGAGTCCGTATGAAAAACTTGTGTGCGTTTTGAGTCAGGTATGTCTGTGCAGTCCGAATCTGAATCCAGAACGTGAGGGACTTGGACTCTATCTTCTCTTGGGCCAAAAGTGACGTGAGAGAACTTTTTGGACAGCAAATAAACACCTCTTTCTTCCTTATCTTCATATGTGGATTGTACAAATGTCCCATACACCTGCAATTAGACAAAACACAAAAGTGTGTGAAGTACTTTTGTTCTGGATAACATAAATAGATTATTGAATAGTTTGCACTAGAAATCACCTGAGAAATATGCATATATGCAATATTTTTGGTCATATCCAAGGTAGTCATGTCCTCATCATCCTCCCCTTCTTGAAAATAAAGCCGTCCTTGGCGTTGCTTAATCTAAAATGTGGCTAACAAAAGAGACAAGGTGTACATGTTGTATATGTATATGTCATCCATTTTTACTTCCCTTGATTTTTGCATATATGACACATGAATAGATGAGTAACTTGCATAGTTCATAAAATCTAAAGCCAAAAAATTAGCACAAGAAGTAGAAGGCATGAAAATATTGCAACTCAGTTTGCACATATAAGTGAAGCTCTTATTCATTTCAAAAGATTGACAATGTTCATCATTAAACCATCCCAACATTGGTGAATAAACCTTACTTGCATCAAATTTACATGCTACAACATGCTTAAATAAGCAAACATGCATTAAGTCATTCAACACAGAATCATCACCAAGATTAGAGGTCATATCAAAATGATTAAACATTGGTTCTTTTGCATCAATAGTTAATTCAATGGGTGCACTCAAAATTGTTGGTATTTCAGTTGTTTGATCACATGGCAAAGTCAAATTATCAACGTAGTCCTCTAAAATAGGTGGTGTGATCAAAGTAGTGGGTAGCTCATCAGATGGTGCATTCAAATTGACAAGGCATTCATCATTCTCATGTAGAGATGGAAGATCAGTACCTTTGTCATTACCTCTTATGATCAACTCAGATGATGTAGCCACTCTCGGGGGCGATGTGTCACATGGTGGAGGTGATGTAGTCCTGACAACAATGGATGTGGTTGTCATAGTATGCCTAGTAGTTGAAGGAACAATCATATCAACTCTTGGAATGTGCACCGTGCGCTTGTTCTCCTCGTGGCCAACATGTCGTTTTATTTCCTGTTCAGCTTTGCAAGCAAGATGAAACAAATGGTCCATAGGATAACACTCTTCATGAATTAGTATCTCTTGAATATCATGGTTTAATCCTCCCCAAAATCTATCCATAAAATCATCTTCACTTTCTTCTAAAGAGGAATGCAACAAGGTAGTTTGTAAATCATCATAATATTTTGTTATAGTTTCACTACCTTGTTTTAAGTGTTGCAACTTCTTAATCATGTCACGAGTATAATAAGCAGGGACGAAAGTATGTCGCATGGCAAGTTTCAAATCATCCCAAGTAGTAGGTATATAATCAGGGTGTAACCGACAATATTCACTCCACCAAACCAAAGCATAACCAGTGAAAGAACCAACCGCAACCTTAACCTTTTTATGTTCATCGAAATTATGGGAAGCAAATATATTTTTTATGTCGAACTCCCATTCAATATATAAAGCAGGTTTAAAACGGCCATTAAATGGTGGTATAGATACATTAACCTGATCATGTGCATTTGGATGTTTGTGCACCTCTCGTGACGGTTGTGGTATTTGCAAAGGTGGTGGCACGTCTCCCGCGATCGACAAAGCCCATGAATTGACTCTGGATCCTGTCATGATTAGTAGAACAAGAAACAAAACCCAAAAATAATGTTCCTATAACTACTAGGATGTGGTGGTAAAACGCTCACAGTAAAGCAAATATCAATGCCTTACAAGTTCTTACCATGCAGCAGGCGGTGATCGGCAACCAGCGGTGTCAAGTAACTCCAAATATTGAGTAAACCGATTGCCAGGGGAGCGTACGTATACACGGTGTAGAAATATGTGGAGCTGGGTTGGCTATATATGGTAGCAAAAGATTAGCAATAATCAATTCAAAGATGCAATGTTGAATAAAGGCTCAACGACGGTACTGTGCTGGTCCTAGGCTAGACCGGACTAGAGACGCGAGCCTAGAACACTAATGAGGTCACGACGTAGCACAACTAGCATCAATGAAGGATACTAAGTAGCTCTTGACAGCAAGATATTAGTGAAGATCACAACGGCAGTGAAGATAATGATGAAAAACAACTGCCAAGCAGGATATACAACAACTCTCTCTCCAACTTTCCTATTGAAAAGTTTGAGACAATTTTCTGATAAATTCTTTCAAAGAATGCTACTAACTGAAGCTTTCCAATGCAAAAAGAACCACTCAATTCCGAGTTGATATGAGGAGTCAAAGAATTCTAAAACTGGCCTGAAAAATTGGAACAAGCTGTGTTCGCGAACTTCGGAGGGCAAAAAGACCTATTTAGAAGCCGATTTTGAGGTGTCAAATATTGAACTAGCTTCTGCAACTATTTAGATGCGACTCGTTGCTATCTTCAATTTGAGTACTCACGGAGCCAAAACGGACTTCGTATGAGGAAGATACACCTGTTTTACTGAACAGTGCGCAAAACAGATTCCAATCCGAATTTAGGTACGAGATTGATTCTAGATAGATCCAATTTTTTTTCTTCTCTTTTTTTTTCTCACGCTTTTTTTTTCTTTTTCTTCTCCCTCCTCTTTTTTTTTCGACTGCCCGGACCCAAAAACTGGAAACGGGTCAAAAAAAACTTCCTATAATGGCACTTGTCTCAAAACACTCAGAAACACCTAAAAATAGGATAGCCAGAATTTTTTTTCGGAAAATGCGTTTTCGAAAAATTTTGGGCCTAAACGGAGCGTGGCTACCCGACTCTTTTTTTTTTTGCGAAAAATCACTATAATGGCGAGTGTCCCGATCTTTCGATGAGATGATAACTATCGATTTGGTGGAGACGACTTTGACGATCCGACTACAAACGTGCAACGACGTTGTGCCTTAGCAATCGCTAAACCAACTCCGAGAGGTTATTGACCACGCTGGAGCACGATCAACCTGACCACGAAGGTCTATTCCTGCAAGCAATCGAAGAACGAGCAAGAATATGATAAAGCAATCTGAATATTGCAAATATATATGAAGTATTGATAATGATGGGGATCCGGAAGCGGTCTTGGTCTGGTCGTTGGACACAAACGAAGTACACGAAGTTGCAATGGCTAACTTTTAACTAAACAAATCCCAAGGAAAAGCTACTAGATGGATCTACTTATATAGGAGCAAGGGGTGGCGGCCAAGGAGGTGGGAGGACGTCCCAAGGCAGCCTAAAACTAAATCTAGGTCGTACAAGGCCAATGGGCCCAAGTGGAGGTGATGTAACACCTTTGGACTTGTAGTTTGACTCGGATTCTGCTGCAGCATCAGATTGTTTCGTCCACAACTCAACGCTCCGGACGAATTTGAAGGTGATTCCAATTGGGTTGGAACGTGCACGAAATCTAGTTTCCAACAAAAAAAGAATCACCCAATTCGGAGTCCGTATGAAAAACTTGTGTGCGTTTTGAGTCAGGTATGTCTGTGCAGTCCGAATCTGAATCCAGAACGTGAGGGACTTGGACTCTATCTTCTCTTGGGCCAAAAGTGACGTGAGAGAACTTTTTGGACAGCAAATAAACACCTCTTTCTTCCTTATCTTCATATGTGGATTGTACAAATGTCCCATACACCTGCAATTAGACAAAACACAAAAGTGTGTGAAGTACTTTTGTTCTGGATAACATAAATAGATTATTGAATAGTTTGCACTAGAAATCACTTGAGAAATATGCATATATGCAATATTTTTGGTCATATCCAAGGTAGTCATGTCCTCATCAGGTCCGAAATCAACCCTATCTCTTGTTTCCCCACACATACGGACTCTAAAAATAGCCTATACTTATGTATTTCGAAATTACATGGGCCTGGCCCAATAATAAGGTGACGCAGCACCTAAAATAGCCTCGGGACGAAATTTATGAAGTGGCATCTTGTATATTTCGTCCAAGGCTTCATGCACCCATTATGGTGGCTTCAAAGTCCTGAAATCATCACTTGTAACTCCGTTCTTGTTCCCCTTGCGCATGCCATCATCTCCATGCTTGTTCTTGCTCCAATGTTCATCCTTCTCCAAGCTAGGCCCTTCATTTGTAAGCAAAACAAATGTATCCAATTTAGGCAGCATCATATTCTCATGAACATTAGAATCATTACCAAGAAACGAAAGTACCTGGTAATTTAGTTGGCGTGCACGAGCTCTAGTAATTGGTCCAGTATGTATAGCAGCAGGGGCTGTGGGTGTAACAATTGTATTGATGTCCTCATCAATGGCCCTGAACTAGCTGGCCGCGACGGTAGCTGCCCCCGCGCCCGTCCCAACTCCTATCCCCGAGCTCGCGCTAATGACCATCCCCGTAGCATTGACGGGCTGGTTGGCGCGAGCGTCAGCGAGGTCCACAAGGACCTGCATGAGCTCGTGTACATGCCAGCACCAATGCCCGTGTCCGTGCCCTTGTGCGCCCCTGCGGCCACCGCGGTGCCGGTCACCATGCGTTTGCATGTACCCACCGGCGCCTTGCTCGTGCGAGCGTCCACCTCAGCGTCGTGGGACACCGCTGTCGTCTGCTAACTCGTACCACCACGAGTTGCCATCCTCCCGCACCCTGCCCGTCGATCGCGCGACGACAGGATATTTGATTTCCAGGTGAAGAACATTCTGTGTTGCCGTGAAGATTTTAACAACGACATCATGGAGGACGACACTGACAACGCTGGCGCGGCATGCCGTCCCCGGCGCCACCGGAATTAGTTTTTTTGGGTTTAATATTGTATCTCGATCATATGAATATAAAGTCGAAGTGTGAGTGAATGAAACGTATGGTTTGAGCAAACTTGTGTTTTCTCTCTGATTTTACGGACTTATCAAACGATTTTTTTAAATGTCAATGGTTTTTAAATTTAAAACACTCATCACAAACATTTGAGATAGAAAACCCGTATGCAAATCGATAGCTTCCCTTGTAAGCCAAGGGAATGTTTGCCGAGCAAGATTTGTCGAGCTCTTCATCACAAACGTAGATAGTGTTGGGGAATGCAATATTTCAAAAAAATCCTATGATCATGCAAGATCTATCTAGGGATGCATAGCAATGAGAGGGGAGAGAGTGTATACGTACCCTTGTAGACCGAAAGTAGAAGCATTTAGTAACGTGGTTGATGTAGTCGAACGTCTTCGCGATCCAACCGATCCAAGTATCGAATGCACGGCACCTCCGCGATTTGCACACGTTCAGCTCAGTGACGTCCCTCGAACTCTTGATCCAGTTGAAGCCGAGGGAGAGTTTCGTCAACACGACGACGTGTTGACTGTGATGATGAAGTTACCGTCGCAGGGCTTCGCCGAAGCACTACGACAATATGACCGAGGTGGAAAACAGTGGAGGGGGGCTGTCGGTGTCAAAATCGGCGGATCTCGGGTAGGGGGTCCCGAACTGTGCGTCTAAGAGGATGGTAACATGAGGCGGGTGACACGATGTTTACCCATGTTCGGGCCCTCTTGATGGAGGTAATACCCTATGTCCTGCTTGATTGTTCTTGATAATATGAGTAGTACAAGAGTTGATCTACCACGAGATCGAAGAGGCTAAACCCTAGAAGCTAGCCTATGGTATAATTGTTGTTGTTGGTCCTACGGACTAAACCCTCCGGTTTATATAGACACCGGAGGGGGCTAGGGTTACGCAGAGTCGGTTACAAGGAAGGAGATCTACATATCCATACTGCCAAGCTTGCCTTCCACGCCAAGGAGAGTCCCATCCGGACACGGGACGAAGTCTTCAATCTTGTATCTTCATAGTCCAACAGTCCGGCCAAAGGATATAGTCCGGCTGTCCGGATACCCCCTAATCCAGGACTCCCTCAGTAGCCCCTGAACCAGGCTTCAATGACGATGAGTTCGGCGCGCAGATTGTCTTCGGCATTGCAAGGCGGGTTCCTCCTCCGAATACTTCATAGATGATTTTGAACACGACAATCTTGTCTGGCTCTGCAAAACAAGTTCCACATACAACCGTAGAGAGAATAATATTTTCACAAATCTAATCTACCGACGCATTTTGCAGTGTAACATCACACCACAGCCAGGTCACCATTCGAATCGTTTTTCACAACCAACCTCAGCATGTTTCGTGAGGCGGTTTCCTTGGCACGTCTTGTCGAAGCAGAGATTGTGTCCCCTTATCATGGGATTCCCATCAATACGGACGTGGGTAACCCAACCGCGCCATCAATTACGGCACTTGGGGGATAAGCGAGTTTTACCAGGCTGGTGGGGGCGCATAGTTTCGTCCGCCCTTATAAAGGGATAAGGGTTCACCTTTTTCTACCCACGCCTTCTTCCTCCTTGCTCATCCATTCTTGCGCACTCGAGCTCCATGGCCCAAGTCCACATCCTTCTCCTCAACCCTCTCCAAACATGTCCGAAGCGGGAGGCAAGTGGATGGTCTCCTCCGTTACGGAGGGAGGCATCAAAAAGCTGCACGGGGTCGGATGCTTAGCCGCGGATATTGCGCACCGGCTGCCAGCCGCGGGGCAGATCGTCCCTACCCCGGAACCTTACGAAAGGGTGGTTTTCCTCACCCACTTCATCCGCGGACTGGGGTTTCCCCTCCATCCATTCGTCCGCGGCCTTAGGTTCTATTATGGGCAGGACTTCCATGATTTAGCTCCGAATTTCATCCTCAACATCTCGGCGTTCATCGTCGTGTGGGAGGCTTTCCACCGCATCCGGCCCCACTTCGGCCTGTGGCTGAAGACCTTCAATGTCAAACCGAAGGTAGTAGGCGGCCAACAAGCGGAATGCGGCAGAGCCATGGTGGGCAAAATGCCCAATGTTACATGGCTCGAGGGCTCCTACGTGGAGACCATAAAGGGGTGGCAATCGGTGTGGTTCTACATCACCGAGCCGTGCGACACCAACTGGGTGGCGGCCCCCGACTTTCGATCCGGAATCCCAACGCGGCTCACTTCCTGGAAGGAGAAGGGCCTGTCCTGGGGCTCATCGATCGAGCTGGACGGACTCCAGAAGCGTATCCGGAACATGATAAGCAAGAAACTCAAGCTTGTCAACATAGTCCAGGTCATGCTCTTCCGCCGGATCCTCCCGTGTCAACAACGGGCTTTTGACTTATGGGAGTTCAACCCGGCCCAGCACCAGACTCTACGCGAGCTCTTCGACATGATGCATAAGGACGTCTAGAAGGTGCTGTTCAAGGGCGCCGAGGTCCCCCCTCCCCTTACCGAGGACCGCGGGCCAAGCGTGACGCGCCCTGCGAATCCGGTAAGTTCTGTACATCTTGTAGGGTATTTATTTTCCATAGTTTAACCATGTGCGGGATCTAAGCTCCCATGCCTTCGACAGGACTGGGTGGAGACATCGGAGCAGATTGACTGCCCGGCCACTCAACCCGAAGACCCTGTAGACGCTCTCCTGACGGAGATGCGGACTCCGGCTCCTTATGAGGTGCCGGAGAAGAATATCAAGAAGAAGGCCATGGGAACCCGAAAGAGTTCCCGGCGCCAGGTGGTATCGGACTCATCGTCCCATAACTCCAAGACGCACTCCTCCCGTGAAAACGAGGGGGAGGAAGATGAAGATTCTCCCCTCCAGCCGGGGGAGACAAGAAAAGGAAGGCCGCCCCAACCGGGGAGGCCGAAGGGTCCAAGAAGGGAAGGACTCTCCTTCCGGACTGTTCCACCACCGCCGCCGACAGCGAAGACGAGTGGTTACTTAGGGCCAAGCCCCTGGCGAAGTCGTAAGTATTCGGATACTCATAGCATACTTTTATTGACTGCTTCTCCTAACATCGAATATGATCATGCAGTCCGCCCCGAGCCCATATCGACGTATCCTCGTCGGACGGTTCCTTGGACTCGTCGGATATGAATAGTGAGTCACTTCCAACCACCTCCTCTCCTCGCCCTACGGACAATGTCGAGGTATTGTCTCAAGGGGCACCGAGCCGGGGGGAGATAGTCCTGGAGGCGCCTCAAGGCGACCTTCCAGACTCCAGGCGCAAAGGGAGCAAGACTCCCAAGTGCTCCAAGTTCGGCCCTCAGCCAAACACCGCGCCGGAACCTCCAGTGGTTCCGGACTCGGCAGGCGGTCCCCTTCCAAGAGGGGCAAGCCGCCCGTGCCGGTGACCTCTGTCCATCCAGAGGCACCAGACAACCTGCTGGGAGCGCTTCGCGGCGCTTCCATCGATGAAGAGCCCCGCACTATTATGAGTGCGGTGATCAAGAAGGTTCAGTCCGCCAAGAGCGGACTGACTGAAGCCTATGCCAGCCTTTTAACAGGCTTTGAGGTAAGTATTTAAAATATAGGAAAATATTACCGCATAGACAGTAGCCCCTGATGCTTTGTTTGGTGTTCACAAAGAAAAACCGAATAGAGGATCAAATAATATCTGCAGGAGTCTAATACAAGTATGTCTATATGCGTATGCAGGCTTCGCTGCTGACCTCTGCCGCACTGAATGCGGAGGTCGCCGCACTGAAGCAGAACCTCGAGCGGTCCGAGAAAGAGCTCGGCCTTGCCAAGAGGCAGCTCGAGGAGAACAAAGGTAAGTAATACCTCGTCTATATATATATATATAGTAGCACTATTCTGATCCTGGGATCAAAATAGTTATACGGATCACGGTCGGCCCTATATAAATGCGCGGAGGACTTCCCGAACCCCAACTCCGCTCCGCACCACCCACCTCCCGCACAACTAGTGACCCACCCCGCCGCCCTCCACTGAACTACCCCGTGCAGCGCGCCCAACCCCACCAACCACCCTCACCGGCGCATGCTCACCCCACCCAAACCGTCGCCTAGACCCCCGCCGCCCCCAGCCCCCAGTGAGCCACCTCCCCGCCATTATTCCTTGACCCTCCCAGATATCGCACCACCTCCGGCGATGAGCTCCGCCGGGGAGATGTGCGCCTCTTCGCCTTGG